>NW_013542827.1:650-1887 GCF_000499545.2 Eimeria tenella
GAAGGGCCAGCAGCACGTCGGTGTGCAGCGTGCGCTCGTGGGCCTCGTCCACCATAACAGCAGCATATTGCTGCAGCAGCGGATCGCCAATAAACTCCCGCAGCAGCATGCCATCCGTCATGTACTTCAGCTGCGTCTTCGCGCTGCTGCAGTCTTCAAAACGAATCGTGTAGCCCACCTGCAGCAGCAGCAGCAGCAGCAGCAGCAGCAGCAAAGGCGGCCAGTGGGAGGTGCGATTTCCCTCTGCGCAGCCACAGGGGTCGGCGCTGGCCATATCGCAGGCAGCTACAGCTAGCTAGCTAGCTAGCTCGTTGGCTAGCTAACTAGCTAACTAGCTAGCTAGCTAGCTAGCTAGCTAGCTAGCTAGCTAGCCGGTTGGCCAGCTAGCTAGCTAAACTGACAGATCAGGAGCTAGCTATACCTTCACTAGCTAGCTGCCCATCTATCTGGCTATCTATCTATCTCGCCGTCTAGCTAGCTGTCTGGCTGGCCTTCTAGCTAGCTAGCTGTCTAGCTAGCTATCTAGCTAGCCATCTAGCTGCCTGTCTAGCTAGCTATCCAGCTAGCCATGTAGCTAGCTGTCCAACTAGCTGTCTAGCTAGCTAGCTGTCTAGATAGCTAGCTGTCTAGCTAGCTAGCCACCTAGCTAGCTATCTACCTCTAGAGCCAGCCCTCGCCTCTGCCCGTAAACTCTCCTCACACTCTGCTGCTGTCCAAGCAGCACCAGCTGCAGCAGCAGCTGCAGCAGCTGCAGCAGCAAGTCAGTGCATGCCCTCTAGCCACATCCCTAGCTAGCTAGCTAGCTAGCTAGCTAGCTAGCCAGCTACCAATGTAGCTAGCTAGCTAGCTAGCCAGCTGTCAATCTAGCTAGCTAGCTAGCTACCCTACGCTCCCAGCTAGCTAGCTAGCTAGCTTGCGAGCTATCTACCTAGCTATCTATCGCCCCAGCGAGCCAGCCACCTCGCCAGCTAGCTAGCTGGCTAGCTAGCTAGCTAGCCAACTACGCATCGCCCTGGTGAGCTAGCTAGCTGGATTTTTTCCTCACCTCCGCCCCAAGTCTTTCCCCACACTCTGCTGCTACTCGAGCAGCAACAGCCATCGCAGCAAGCCTTCGGGGCTGCGTGCATGCAACCATTCCAGCTTTTGCATATCCCACTTCGCGCAGAAACTGCGGCAGCTGCGTCGTCTTGCCGGAGCCGGTGGCGCCCACCACCACCAGCACGCGGTGCTGCGCCAC
>NW_013542828.1:0-297 GCF_000499545.2 Eimeria tenella
CAGCAGAAGCAGCAGCAGCAGCAGCAGCAGCGGCAGCAAGACACAGCAGAAGCAGCAGCTTCTGCTACAGGCGGAAAGCCAAACTTGGCGCAGAGCGAACAGCAGCAGCAGCAGCAGCAGCAGCAGCAGCAGCAGCAGCGGATCCTGTTCTTGACTTCGAATCTCAGGTGGGGCATATTTCCTATCGGCCCTCGCTTCCTGTGCTGCTGCTGCTGCTGCTGCTACTGCTGCTGTTTCCGCTGCTGTTTCCGCTGCTGCTGCTGCTGCTTTCTCGAGCAGCAGCAGGAGGAGGCGGCC
>NW_013542828.1:436-724 GCF_000499545.2 Eimeria tenella
CGCATTCGACTTTGCTGCTGTCGGGAGGGTCTTTGCTGTCTTCGGGTGTATGTACAGCTCGGGTTTCTTCGTCGCTGCTGGTAATTTATTTATTTTAGTTAATTAATTAATTAATTTATTTATTTTTAATTAGTTAATTAATTAATTAACCAAATTATTTATTATCTTTAATTAATTAATTAATTAATTTATCATTTATTTGCTTTTAATTTCATTTAACTGTTAACCATTTATTGTGCATAATTTGTTTTCAGATTCATTTAATTTTTTGTCATTTATTATTTGCTT
>NW_013542828.1:744-1015 GCF_000499545.2 Eimeria tenella
TCAAAAAACTTTTACATTTATTTATTTATTTGTTATTTATTTATTTATTATTCATTTATTTATTTATTGTTTATTCATTTATTTGTCTGTTTATTTATTTTTTATTTGTCATCAATTTATGATTTATTTATTTATTATTTGTTTATTTGTTTTTGGTTTCATTTAATTGTTTGTTTATTATTCATTTGTTTTTATTTCATCTAATTATTAATCATGTATTGTTTATTTAAACTTCAATAGACTTTTTAAAATATATTTATTTATTTACTGT
>NW_013542828.1:1115-1264 GCF_000499545.2 Eimeria tenella
TGAGTTTGTGTTTTGCTGCATTTCTGGGGGGCTGGGGGGCCCCTTGCTGCGACTAATTAGCTGCCAGTTTTACATTTGGTACCCTCTTGGGCCCCCCTGCTGCTGCGGGTGGCCAGGGGAGGCCTGGGTTTTCTTTTGGGTCTTATTTG
>NW_013542828.1:1364-1758 GCF_000499545.2 Eimeria tenella
TATTTATTTATTTACTTTTAATTTATTTATTTATTTATTTAATTTATTCATTTATTTATTTATTTTTTAATTTCATTTAATTGTTTTATGTCCCCCCAACTTTCTCCTTTCCGCTTCGCTCCTTTATTATCTCTCGCATTCATTACTACTTGATTTATTTATGCATTTATTTATTATTTAATTGAATTAAATTAATTATCTAATTTAATTAATTGATTAATTTATTTATTTATTTATTTTAATTCAGGAATCCACGAGAAACCCCGATGGCTTTCCCCTTGCTGCTGCTCTGAGGGCCCCCTCGCTGTCTAGACTGGAGGAGACGCTGTGGGGTTGTGGGGCCCCCGGGGCTGGGGGCCCCACAGCAGCAGCAGCAGCAGCAGCAGCAGGAGGG
>NW_013542829.1:0-322 GCF_000499545.2 Eimeria tenella
AAAGGGGAAAAGAAGCCAAAAAAGAAATCGGAAAAAAGATGAAAAGGAACAAAACAGAAAACCCAAAAAAAGAGACAAAACGAAACAAAAAGAGACGAAAAAGGGCCAAAAATTAAACAAAAAAGAGACAAAAAAGACAGAAAATGTTCCAAAAAAGCTCCAAAAACGGCGTTGAAGAGTTAAATAAAAAGGCATTAAAAGAAGAGAAAGGAGAAGACAAAAAGAATCAATAAAAGAATCAAAAAAGAACCAAAAAGAATTAAAAAAGAATCAAAAAATAAAAAAAGAATAAAAAATAACCAACTCCTGCTGCCTGCGGAAG
>NW_013542829.1:364-1830 GCF_000499545.2 Eimeria tenella
CCTCTTGTCTAAAGGGTCTGGAGGCCTGAAGAAAGAAGGCGCGAAAATTTCGGCGACTTTTTCCAGAGTCATCTAAAAACAAAAAATAAAATAAAACAATTTAATTAAATTAATTAAATTAATTTAAATTAATTCAAATAAATTGATTAATTCAATTTAATTAAATAAATTAAATTCAATTCAGTCACTTAGTTTGATTTAACTCGTTTAGTTTGATTCATTTTGGCAAAAAAATTGAAGTTTTTGGAGGCTTTTAATGCAAATAAAATTGAAAAAGGAAAAAATTTTTTTAATTCTTTTTTGCGAAAAAAAATTAAAAAAAAATATTTTCGGGGGGTTGGGAATTGGCAAAATGAATTTCGGTTTGAGTACTTATATGAACAGAGCTTAGGGTTTGAAGTTTAGGGTTTAGGGTTTAGGGTTTAGGGTTTGGGACATACTAGATTCCTCGCAGACTGCGTTGTGATTTCCCTTAAAAGGTATAAAATGAACTGCATAAAGAAGCAAAAGGAAAGCCCCAAACCCTAAATCCTAAACCCAAGTCTCTAGACTCTAAACCCTAAACCCTAAACCCTAAACAGTAAACCCTAAACCCTAAACCCTTGCTCACCATTACGCATTGCTTTTCATTGTGTGGCACTCCCATGAAGAGCTGCGAACAGGCAAAAACACAATCAGCACCTTTTCCTTCTAATTTAATTAATTCGATTTAATTTAATTCAGTTCAGTTCAGTTTAGTTTAATTTAATTTAATTTTAATTTAATTTAATTTAATTCAACTTAATTTGGTTTCTTATTTCCCTCGTGTGGGGCCCTTCCGGTGTATGTACACCAGCGCCCCTTTTCGTTTCTAGAAAAGAAAATTTCCATTTCTTTTTATTTAAACAATTAATGTTTATCTTGAATTTATATCTAATTGTTTCTTATTTATTTGTTTTATTTGTTTGCTTGCATTTGCAAAAACAAATAAAATGCTTTTTATATCCGAAAATCCAAAAACCCAAAAGAGCACTTCTGCACTGCTAGCTCAAGTGTACGTACACTCCACGGGCGAAGGACAGAAGGTGCATCCGGGTGTCTGTACACCCCAAATAAATGAAAAAGAACCGAAAAGTCTTCAAATAAATAAATAAATTAATTAATTAATTATTTAATAAATAGCTATATAATATTCTTTGAAGTTGGATTGCATTTTGCAAACAAACTGGGGAATTCAAAGAAGTAGAAAATTTATTAAAACAAAAATTTGAAAAATTCAAAAATGTTTTCGAATATATTTTTTGGAAAATATATGAAAAGGAAATTCAAGTTTGAAACTTAAAAAGAGAAAAAACAAAAAGGAGGATTAAAAGAAGTTGAAGAAAAAGAAGCAAAAAAGAAAATTAAAAAGAATTAAAAGTGAATTAAAAGGCAATTAAAACAAATCAAAAATGAAAAATAAAAAAGATTATTTAAAACTTTTAAAG
>NW_013542830.1:0-203 GCF_000499545.2 Eimeria tenella
CTACAGCAGCAGCAGCAGCAGCAGCAGCAGCAGCAAACGGCAGCGGGGCCCGCCCTCGCCGGCACTTGAATTTCTCTTCTTTGCTGCGGTGGTTCTGTGGGGAGCTGACGGGGCGGCTGGACGAGTGCATGCCTTTCGATGTCTGTACACTGCACTTAGCAGCGGAGAAGTACCACCTCAACCCCGCCAGCAGCAGCAGCAGC
>NW_013542830.1:417-1285 GCF_000499545.2 Eimeria tenella
GGCCAGTGCTCGGCAGTGGGCGTTGCTGCGTGGCTGCGCTCTGCTGCTGCCTTGGGGCTGTCCTTTTGCTGCTGCTGCTCCCTCTACTCCAAAGCGCTGCATGCACTCAGCAGCAAACTGCAGCAGCTGCCGCTGGGCGCGCCGCTGGTTGACGTGCTGTGGGCCCTCACTGCTGCAGGGGCCCCGTGCTCCTTCTTTGCTGCTGCTGCTGCTGCTGCTGCTGCTTCCCTCCACATGTTCGAGCCCGACGACGTCGCCCTCATCGCCTGCTGCTGCGCGCTCCAGGCCAGGGGGTACCTAGGCAGCAGCAGCAGCAGCAGCAGCAGCAGCAGGGGCTGGTTCTACGGCAAGCATGTGCTGCCAGCGGATTTCTTTAGCCGTAGCGGAGGCCTCAACGCCTACTGTCTCCTTGCTGCTGCCAAAATGGCCGACACAGGGCCAACGCCGGTGCTGGGCTCTGCTGCTGCTGCTGCTGCTGCTGCAGGGAGAGCAGCAGCAGCAGCAGCAGCAGCAGGAGAGGGCCTTGGCGGCCGCGGGGAGGAGGCAGACCCCACGGCAAAGCTGCACTACAGAGAGCAGCAAATGCAGCAGCAACTGCGGCAGCAGCTGCAGCAGCAAAGCCAAATGGGCAAAGGAGAACCTGAAGCATTAGAAATTGCCAAAGAGTTTGTTGCAGCAATTTCATGTGGCAAATACTTCGCCCCCAATGCCCTCAGCTCGAAGGGCCGCAGACTTTTCGAATTTGCAAATAATATTCTCCAGGAGGCCTTCGCAGACAAGCTGCAGCACAGGCCTGCAGCAGCAGCAGCAGCAGCAGCAGCAGCAGAGGGCAGCGGCGGCTGGGGGGGCGGGAGGGGGAAGTTTTGGG
>NW_013542830.1:1337-1523 GCF_000499545.2 Eimeria tenella
TGCGGCGAGGTGTACAGACAACTGCCGCGGCCGGCAGCAGCAAATGCCAATAAGACTGGCGAGGACTTTTTCACAGATGAAACTTTTGAAATTAATGAAAAGTCCAAGTTGGGGCCAGAGGCCGCAGCAGAGGCAGCAGCAGCAGAAGGCAGCAGCAGCAGCAGCAGCAGCAGCAGCAGCGCCGAC
>NW_013542831.1:0-294 GCF_000499545.2 Eimeria tenella
CCCCCAGGGGGGGGCCCTCCTGTGTCTGGGGGCCCCCGAGAGTTTTTTTGCTGCGCTGCTGCGGGACCAGGAAGAAAGGGTTTACAGCAGCAGCAAAAAGATGCCCTTGGGAAGAGCTGGCGAGGGTTTAAACCCTAAACACTCAAATAGGGTTTGCTGCGGAATCAAACAAACCCCAGATGAAGACGCACAAGCTAAGAAATGCATATGGCCAGAAGCAGCGGGGGGCCCCCCAGGGGGGCCCCCCGGGGGGCCCCCAGAGGGGCCCCCAGGGGACGCCCCCGGGGAGGACCC
>NW_013542831.1:313-1527 GCF_000499545.2 Eimeria tenella
TGGGGAGGACCCCAATACAAAACTCACGCTGCAGCAGCTGCAGCAAAAGAGAAAAGAAGAGAAGCTTGCTGTTGCTTCTTTCTTTGCTGCGAAATGTATTTGGGGGGCGCCCCCCAAGTTGGGGGGCCCCCCTGCGTGGTGGGGGCCCCCCTGTGGGGCCCCCGAGGGCCCACCAAACCCATTTAAGAAAGGAAGGGGGCCCCCCGGGGGGCCCCCCGAGGGCTTTTGCTTCGGAAGCCGCACTCAGAAGGACTCCGAATCTGTTGCTTCGTGCATGCAGCACCCACAAGACCAGCAGCAGCAGCAGCAGCAGCTGCTGCTGCAGCAGCAGCAGCAGCAAATGGAACGTGTGAAGGCTCAAAAGGAAGACCATCTGTGGAATCTCATAAACCCTCCCAGCCGCTGGCAGCCCTGGCTGCAGCAGCAGGGGCCCCACACTGAAGTACCCTCTGGGGGCCCCCAGGGGGCCCCCCAGGGGGCCCCCCAGGGGGGCCCCCAAATGACGCGGCAGCAGCTGTGGGCTTTGGTTTCTGAACCCACTGTTTTGCTGCCAGAGCCAGAGTTTGATGCTGCCTTTGCTGCAGCACTTCAGCAGCAGCAGCAGCAGCAAGACCAGGTGCAGCAAGAACAGCAGCAGCAGCAGCAAGAAGAGGAACAGCAGCAACCCGAAGAGCAGCAGCAGCTACGAAACGAGCAGCAGCAGCAAGAAGAAAAGCAGCAGCAGCAAGAAAAGCAGCGGCAACAGCAGCAAGACATGCAGCAGCAACAGCAGCAAGAAACGCAACAGCAGCAAGAAACGCAGCAGCAGCTGCAGCAGCAGCAGCAGCAGCAGCAAGAAGAGACGGTGTCCGTGTCTCTGTTTATGGCTGCTTTTCGAAAAGCCGTGGAAGCAAAAGCAGCAAAAGAAAAAGGGCCCCTTGAGATTCCGCCGTCTGTGAAGATGTATCTAAACCCTAAACCCTCAACCCTAAACCCTAAAGCCAAAACCCTAAACCCTAATTACAAAACCCTAAACCCTCAGCTAAAGAGCCAAACCACGCTCCGTACCCTTCCGCCGCACCTCGAGCAGCTGCTTGCGAGACACCGCTGAATCCAAGCGTCTAGGGTTTAGGGTTTAGGGTTTAGGGTTAGGGTTTAGGGTTTAGGGTTTGGGAAGCAGCAGCAGCAGTTGGAACCACCGCCATAGCCAACAGTGGCCCCCCAGTGGCGGGGGT
>NW_013542831.1:1578-2288 GCF_000499545.2 Eimeria tenella
TAGGGCCCCCTAGGGGCCCCTAAAGGGGGCCCCAGGGGCCCCCAAAGAGACCTCTAGGGGGGCCCCAAAGGGACCCTCGGGGGCCCCAAAGACGCCCTAAAAGGGGCCCCATGGGGCCCCCAGGAGTCCCACCACAGGGGCTTGTGGGGTTTAAAATTGGGCCCCCAGTACCCCTTGGAGGGTACTGGGGGCCCCCAGCTGCTCCGGAGTTCCCTTGGGGGCCCCTTGCAGACCTTTAGGGAGCCCCTAGGGGCCCCCGGGGAACCCCGGAGGCCCCCGGGGGACCCTTGGGGGCCTGCAGGGGCCTCCGGGGGCCTCCAGGGGGCCCCTGAGGCCTCTTGGGGGCCCCCGGGGGGCCCCCAAGTTGCTGCTGCCCTGTGGGGGCCCCTGAAGACTCAGTGGATCCTAGGGGGCCCCACTGAGGGGCCCCAAGGGCCTTACGGGGCCCTGGGGGCCCCCAGGGCCCCCCAAAGCTCTGGAGGCCTTTGAGGCAGCAAGGGGGGCCCCCCTGGGGGCCCCCGCAACTTCGTGCCCTTAGAAGAAAAGCAAAAGTATATAAATTGATTTTAATTTAAAATAAATTAAATTCGAAAATAAAAAAGAAGAAAGGCAGCAGAAGGAGTAGAAGGGTCTTGTGCTAGCCAGGGGCCCCAGCTGGGGGCCCGCGAGTTCAGCAGCAGCAGCAGCAGCAGCAGCGGCAGCAGCTGCAG
>NW_013542832.1:0-401 GCF_000499545.2 Eimeria tenella
TGCTGCTGGCAGCAGCCGCTGCTGCACCAGCCAAACCCGCAACCGCAGCAGCAGCAGCAGCAGCACTTTGTTTGGAACTTGTGGGGTGCAGGCAGAAGGCAGCATGAGAGCAGCAGCAGCTGCTGCTGTTGAAGAAGACAGCGAATTCTCTTTTGCAGATTTCATTGATAAGCACAGACAAGCAAGGAAGACAGTCAGTGCTGCTGCTGCTGCTGCTGCTGCTGCTGCTGCTGGTTGGGCTGCTGCTGGGCTGCAGCTGCTGCTGCTGCTCGTGGTGCTGCTGCTAGTTGGGTTGCTGTAGGGCTGTTGCTGCTGCTGCTGCTGCTGCTGCTGGGCTCGTGGCTGCTGTGGCTTCCGTGACGGAGACGCTGTTGGAGCTACAAACTGCTGCTGCTGCTGCT
>NW_013542832.1:435-668 GCF_000499545.2 Eimeria tenella
TGCTGCCGCTGCTGCTGCTGCTGCTGCTGCTGCTCAGGCTGTGGCTGCGGGAGAAGAGGCGAGCCACCTCGATGCAATTTTCGGCGCCGGCCCCGTAGAACACAAGACAAGTAAACTGCTGCTGCTGCTGCTGCTGCTGTTGCTGCTGCTGAAGCTGCAATTGCTTGACTGTCACCTTTCGTGCTGCTGCCGTTGCTGCTGCGTCAGTTGCTGCCGCTGCATGTGCCGCTGCT
>NW_013542832.1:730-1290 GCF_000499545.2 Eimeria tenella
CCAACTCTGTTGCTGGAGATACGCGCACCGCTGCTGCTGCTGCTGCTAATGCTGCATTTGCTGCTGTTGTTCTTTGCTGCAGTTCTTGAGGAGAGGGAGCCGTCGCCCCCCCAGCTGCAGCTGAGCAGCCGCAGCAGCAGCAGACACCGCAGCAGCAGCAGACGCCGCAGCAGCAGCAGACGCCGCAGCAGCAGCAGACACCGCAGCAGCAGCAACGAAAGAAGCAGGAGCAGCGGCGGGGACCGGAACGCCAGCAGCAAACTGCAGCAGCAGCAGCAGCAGCAACAGGGGCGGCAGTTATCAAGAGAGCCTTCCCAACCAGCAGCAAAAAGCCAAGCAGCAGCAGCAGCAGCAGCAGCAGCAGCAGCAGAAGGCCCAGGGCTGCAAGTGATGTTGCTGTCAGCAGAGGCAATTCTTTCAGAAGAGCAGCAGCAGCAGCAAACTGCAGCAGCAGGGTCTTCGAGCCTGCCCAAGTGGAAGCTCAAGCTGCTGCAGCGCCAGCAACCGCAGCAGCAGCTGTAGCAGCAGCAGCAGCAGCAGCAGCGGCAGGAGACCATAGA
>NW_013542833.1:0-434 GCF_000499545.2 Eimeria tenella
GCTAGCTGCTGCAGCAGCAGCAGGGGTTGCTGCTGCTGCAGCGGGTGCTGCAGCAGCAGACGGCGCCGCAGCAGCAGCAGCAGGAGCAGCAGCAGCAACAGAGGCTTCCAGCAGCAGCAAAGCAAGCCCAAAGGAGTGCAGCGCGAGGTTTATTTTGTTGCACTTTTGCGCCAAAAAGAAAATAAAAATATTATTTATTAGGCGCCGGGGAGCAGCAGCAAAGAAGAGCACCAGCAGCAAAACCCAGCCGACGGGCGGCAGCAGCAGCAGCAGCAAAAACGAGGTGTACATACACGTCTTCGCTTGCTGATGGACTTTGTTCAATTCGTTCACAGCACTAAAAAGCATTATGCGGTTCTGCAGCAGCGCATGCACCTCAGCGGGCACGCTGCTGCTGCTGCTGCTGCTGCTGCTGTTGCTGCTGCTGCTGCTGC
>NW_013542833.1:464-595 GCF_000499545.2 Eimeria tenella
GGCGTTGGTGGCGTTTTCTGGGGGCTCGAGGGCATTTGTGGCCGCGTGGAGAAGCGACAGGAAGTCAAAGAGAGGCTCTTCCTGGGCTGCTGCTGCGCAGGGGCAGAGCCACCAGCAGCAGCAGCCGCTGC
>NW_013542833.1:671-1131 GCF_000499545.2 Eimeria tenella
ACTTTTGGAAGAAGTGGAAAACGCTCAAAGATAAAACTCCCGCGCGCCCGCTCCCCAGAAAAGCACAGCCGCAGCAGCTGCGCAGCCAGCGCCCGCGACCCAGCAGCAAACGCCTCCCACGAAAATCCCGAAAAACCAGCTTTAATGGACCTTTTGCTCTCCCAAAAACACTAACCAACTCAAAAACGCAAAAGAACTCAAGTTCTCATCCCAAATCGACCCCAAATACGCGCAAGACCGCGCCGAGCCACTGGGCGCAGCATCGACTGTGCCGCGTCCTCTCCCCCGCCCTTCGGGTGTACAGACAGCTCCCCGAGCCCGTCTTCCTTTCTTTTTCTTCCTTTTTCAAGTCACTTAATTTTAAACTACTTTTAAACGAAAGTCACCGCCAGTCGCCGCCTAAAAACGCTATTTAAACCCCCAACGGACCGCTGCAGCCGCTGCTTCCGCTGCACCAGCA
>NW_013542834.1:0-265 GCF_000499545.2 Eimeria tenella
AGCAGCAGCAGAAAGCAAACAGCGAGCAGCACTGGCAGCAAAGGCAGCAAAGACCCTCGCAAGTTAGTGTGCTGCTACTGCTGCTTTGCTGCTGCTGCTGCTTTGCTGCTGCAGTTGATTAGCTGCTGCTGCTCGTTCGCTGCTGCTTCGTTGCTGTGTCCCCGCTGCTGCTGCTGCGTCGCCGCCGCAGCTTCTGCGCTGCTCCTGACGTGCTGCGCTCCTGTGCTGCTGCTGCTGCTGCTGTTGCTGCTGCTGTTGCTGCTGC
>NW_013542834.1:397-1242 GCF_000499545.2 Eimeria tenella
GGCTAAATAACTAGCTAGCTAGCTAGCTAGCTAAATAGCTAGCTAGCTAGCTAGCTAGCTAGCTAGCTAGCTGGCTAGCTAGTTATTTAGCCAGCTAGCTAGCTAGCTAGTTATTCAGCCGGTAAGCTAGCTAGCCAGCTAGTTATATAGTCAGCTAGCTAGCCAGCCAGTTATTTAGTGAGTTAGCTAGCTAGTTGGCTAGCTAGTTATTTAATCAGCTAGCTAGCTGTCTACTATTCCTTCTCTGTTGCCAGTGCTGCTACTGCTGCTACTGCTGCTGCTGCTGCTGCTGCTGCAGGCGAAGAGCCCTGCGTGGCTGCGTCTGTTGGATTTGCTGCTGCGGGAATGTTCGCCCAAGATGGATGTCAAGGTGAGTCGCCGCTGAGCTGCTGCGCTGCTGCTGCTGCTGCTGCTGCTGCTGCTGCACTGTTGCTGCTGCTGCAGCTGGAGTGGTGCTGCTGGTCCGCATCCTGCTGCTGCTGCACTGCTGCTGCTGCTGGCGCTCCTGTCGCTCTCCCTGCCGCTGCCGCTGCTCCTTCTGCTCCCCGCGCTGCTGCTGCATGGCCCTTGCTGCTGCTGCTGCTGCTGCTGCTGCTGCTGCTCAGGACCTGCAGACGCTGCAGAGCAAGCTGCGGGTGCTGCTGCTGGCGCGCCAAAAGGCTGAAAGAGCTCTCGAGGAAAAGAAGAAAAAGCCAAATGACTTGGAAGCAAAATGCAGAAACTTCCAACACGAACTCGACATCGTCTACGGCAAAGACTCCGAGGTCCAGGGTTTAGGGTTTAGGGTTTGGGGCTCAGGGGGGAGGGTTTGGGGTTTGGGGGGGGTTTGTTGGAGGGTTTAGGGT
>NW_013542835.1:0-200 GCF_000499545.2 Eimeria tenella
GCTACAGCCGCCCCAGCTTTGCAGCAGCAGCAGCAGCAGCAGCAGAAGCAACAGCCGCAGCAGCGACAGCGGCAAACCATGAGCTCTCGAGCGCGTTATTTCCAGCTGCGGCAAAATATGAAGAAGTGCACAGAGCAGCAGCAGCAGCGCCACCGCGAGCAGCAGCGGCAGCGTGACGCTGCTGCTGCTGCTGCTGCTGC
>NW_013542835.1:349-560 GCF_000499545.2 Eimeria tenella
CCGCAGCAGCAGCAGCAGCAGACCCTGCAGCAGCAGCAGCAGCACGTTTGGCCGCGCTGCGGCAGCAGCGAAGCCGGCTGAAGAAGAGAAGAGCAGCAGCACTGCCCCACAGCCACTGGGACTTTGTGGGGAAAGGAGATAGCGAGCCTGTGTCTTGTGTTGCTGCTGCTGCTGCTGTTGCTGCTGCTGCTGCTGCTGCTGCGGGGGGGCC
>NW_013542835.1:634-1397 GCF_000499545.2 Eimeria tenella
GAACTGTTACGCCTCAGCAGCAGCAGCGGCAGCAGCAGAAGTCTCTGCGGGCTCTATTTTTGAAGAAGACACGGGAGAGCCCTTGGAGGCTCTCGACGCAGCAACCACAGCAGCAGCAGCAGCCCCAGCAGCAGCAGCAGCAGCGGCAGCAGGACCTGCTGCGTTTGTGTCCAAAGCAACAAACAGCAAAAAGAAAGCTATTTGGGAGCTGCCGCAGAAGCAAAAGGAGACAGCAGCAGAAACGGAGACAGCTGGCCGCACTCTCCTTTATTTGGAGCCCCCCGCAGCTGCTGCTGCTGCTGACTCAGCAGCAGCAACAGCAGCAGCAGCAACAGCAGCAACTCAGCCAGACGGCACGGAGCAACAGCAGCAGCAGCAGGAAGTATTTGAGTGGCCCCCTGACAAAATGTCTCCCAAAGCTGCTGCCGCTGCTGCAGCGCGTCGCCAGTGGAGCAGCAAATCGCAGGAGCAGCAGCAGCAGCAGCAGCAGCAGAAGCGGCTGGTGGACTTGTGGGCGAATAGAGCAGCAGCAGATTTGTCCTTCACTGCCCCACCTGCAGCAAGAAAGAAGTTGGAGCCAAGCAGACTCATGCAGCAGGTAATGAACATCAAGCCCCAGCAGCAGCAGCAGCAGCAGCAGCAACAGCAGCAGCGTGAGGAACCGGTTGGAGGGAAGTCTCCCGCGGAGGAAGGAGAGCAGCAGCAGGTCGTTTCCCCCGGAGCAGCAGCAGCAGCAGCAGCAGCTGCAGGGGGGAGCTGGTGG
>NW_013542835.1:1432-2593 GCF_000499545.2 Eimeria tenella
CCGGATTAGTGACCCGAAAGCCAGCAGCAGCAGCAGCAGCAGCAGCTGCAGGGAGGACCTGCTGGACCACGGGGCTCGTTTGGTGCGTGAGCTGAAGCAGCAGGCGCTGCAGCACTCCGCAGCAGCAGCAGCAGCAGCAGGGGCAGCAGCAGAGGATCCGTTGGCTGCTGCAGTGCGGGAGAGCGTGAACTACTACCCGGGGATAGAGCGGCAGCGGCGGCAGCAAGAACTTGCTGCTGCTGCTGCAGTGTCGCTGGAGGAGCTGCTGCAGCAGGGGCGGTGCAGCAGCGAGAACGTGGCTGCGCTGATTCGGGCGAAGGGGCAGCAGCAAGGACTTGCTGCTGCAGTGGAGGTGTACGAAGCAGCAGCAGCAGCAGGGCTGCAGCCGGAGAGCGAGTGGTTCGTGTCTTTGCTGCTGGCAGCAGCAGCAGCGCGGGACGCAGCAGCAGCGCGGGTGCTGTTCCTGAAGCTGCGGGCGCTGCTGCTGCAGCCGACGGCGCGGGTGTACGGGGCTTTGGTGCATGCGCATGCAGCAGCAGGAGAAGCAGCAGCAGCAGCAGCACTGATCCGGAAGATGGAGAGCGAGGGTTTGGCAGCAGATGTTGCAGTCTACACCTCGCTGCTGCACTGCCTCGTGCTGCAGCAGCAGCACGCTGCAGCGCAGCAGCTCTTCTGGGACCTCCGGACTTGGAAAAAAGTGCTGCCAGATGCTGTCATGTTCACCGTGATGATTAAAATGCATGCGAGGAGAAAAGAAGCAGCAAAAGCTTTCCATTTGCTGCTCGACATGCAGCAATCCAAAGTCCACCCCACAGACCTCACTTACACTGAACTTCTTGCTGCATGCGCTGCAGCAAAGCCCCACTGCCACTTGGCCTTCCGCGTCTTCGACCAGATGCGCGCGGAGGGCATGCCCGCCACCCCGAGGGTTTACAAGCTCCTCCTCAAGGTCAAACCCCAAACCCCAAACCCTAAACCCTAAACCCTAGCGCGAAACCCTCGGCCCTGCGCGCTGCGCGCCGCGCCTGGGGCACGCGCCGCGGGCGCGCCCGCGCTCGAAAAGCACCCGCAGAGCCGCCGTCTAGGGTTTGCGGCTGGGGCTAGGGTTTAGGGTTTAGGGTTTAGGGTTTGGGGTTTAGGGTTTGGGGTTTGGGGTTTGGG
>NW_013542836.1:0-714 GCF_000499545.2 Eimeria tenella
CACCTTTCGCCGTGCAACGGAGTCCAACCCAAGCATTCTCTTTTCTAAAAGACATCGACCGCCTCGTGAATTTTCGTTGCATTCTGAAACGCACAACACGTCAAACGCTGCGTGCCCAGGGAGTCCTTAATCTCTGGAAAACAACAGGGAAAACCTGTCTCCATCAACTCACGCCAAACGGACGCAGCACTGCGACAGTTCCATGCTACTACGTACAGCCTGGAAAACATCCCGTGTTTCATGAAGCTCGTCTTTCCGGCAAACAGCACCTGATTCACCACCAGCCAAATCACTCAATGCTTTTAAGCTGCAAATACACAAGTACAGCCAGAAGGAAACGGCGATGCAAGCACAATGATCTAACGGGTCCCAGTACTATTATGCCGGGAAACACTTTGATGCTTCGACTCTACGAGCGCAACAGGAAATCCGTGCGCAAAACGCTGCTAACACTACACATATCTGAGCAGACTGCATAAATGCGACAACGACTTGCATTTCGAAAAAAATACAACTTACAAATACAAGAGTTCCGGCGCTACCTGAATCCTAGTGCCTCGCTCAGGAAGCGATCGGGCATCTAGATACGCGTTTCTGAACCACAGGTATATTGGAAGCACCGTGCGCGAAAATACCAGGACACGCACACTGCTGCGCGCACGCCAGCGTCGCCAACGTGCCACGGTGTCAACAACCTGGAGACAACCATACTCA
>NW_013542836.1:814-920 GCF_000499545.2 Eimeria tenella
GCACATCTGAGCAGACTACATAAATGCGGCAACGACTTGCATTTCAAAAAAAATACAACTTACAAATACAAGAGTTCCGGCGCTACCTGAATCCTAGTGCCTCGCT
>NW_013542836.1:1003-1236 GCF_000499545.2 Eimeria tenella
GTTTCGCAGTCTCACCTGCATGATTGCTCTAGGCCACAGAACACTGCTCAACCTCCGGCTTTTTCCTGGCCATGAACTCATTAACTCCAGCAGCCAGCGCAGCCTCGCAACTCCGGGTAATAAGTTCTAGAAGGTCTTAAGAGTAGGCTGTCTTCCTCAATGGCGAGTCTTCACACTCGTCCCATGGCATACAACGCCTGAAAACACCTCACCCCTTCTTACTGTTTCATACG
>NW_013542836.1:1355-1513 GCF_000499545.2 Eimeria tenella
TCGACACGAAGAAGGCGCCCGTCTGCGTCATTAGTACATCTGATCCGCCGCTTGCGCAATTGAACCATGCTACGCAACACTCTCTACCTCTCTGTAAATCCCCTCCCGAGAGCAAATTAACAGGCAACGCCGTTGCAGTGAAGCTACATAAAACTACA
>NW_013542837.1:0-251 GCF_000499545.2 Eimeria tenella
CAGCAGCAGCAGCAGCATGTGGCGCATGGCGGCAGCAGTAGGAGGGGGGGCCCCTTCTGGGGGCCCCTCTAATGTGCCTGTGGCCCCCCTGACGCAGCGCCCTGGTGCTGCAGCAGCGGACTGCTCAGCAGCAGCGCTGCCGCTGCTGCAGCGAAACTTGCTGCTGCAGTGCAGCGGCGGGCACCGCAGAGGCGAGCTGCATGTGCTGCCCCACGGGACCCCCTTGGCGGAAGTTGTTGCTGCTGGTGCTG
>NW_013542837.1:409-1368 GCF_000499545.2 Eimeria tenella
TGCTGCTGCTCCTGCTGCTGCTCCTGCCGCTGCTGCTACTGCTGCTCACGACAGTTTGTGTTTGTGCTGCTGCTGCTGTTCACAACAGTTTGTCGTCTGCTGCTGCTGCTGTTCACAACAGTCTGTTTTCCTGTTGTGGCTGCTCCTTGCTGCTTTTGCTGCTGCCTTTCCCTTGTTCACTCTCTATGCTGCTGCTGCTGCTGCTGTGCTGCAGCTATGTGGCTAGAGATACGGGCTGATAGGCCAACGCCAGTTGCAGTGTCTGCTGCTGCTGCTGCTGCTGCAGCAAGCAGTGCAGCAGCAGCAGGTGGGCCCCTTGCCCAGAAGCTGAAGCTTTCGGGGGCCCCTCCGTTGCTGCTGGAAATGGAAGGCGCTGACAGCAGCAGCAGTAGCAGCAGCAGCAGAGACCTGCTGCTGGAGTTTCTTGAGGTTTATGGACTCCAGCATCTGGCAGGTGCTGTTCGCAGCAAACTGCAGCACCTGCTGCAGCAACGTGGCTGCTGCTGCAGCAGGGGGAGGCTGCAGCTGCTGCTCGGCAGCAGGCCACGGGTTCAAGGTGTACGTACAGCAGCAGCAAGCCCTGCCAAGTATGAGCCAGAAGCAGCAGCAGCAGCAGCAGATGCGGCAGCAGCAGCGGCAGCAAATGCAGCAGCAGCAGCAGACGCGAAAGCAGCTGCAGTGGACACAGCAGCCCAGGCAGTTGCGAAGCAAGCAGCAGCAGCAAGTGCTGCTGCTGCACCAGAGCAAGGCTCAAGCGGCAGCAGCAACAGCAGCTGCAGCACTGAGCGCAGCTGTAGCAAACGCAGCAGTAGCGGTGCTGGCGCCCCAGCAGCAGCAGCAGCCGCAGCAGCAGACTCTGCAGCAAGTTGTCGCAGGTCTCTTGGCAGCCTGGCCACTGACTGTGAGGCTGCTGCTGCTGCTTCTACTGCTGCTGTTGCTGCTGAGACAGCAGCAGAAAG
>NW_013542837.1:1398-1713 GCF_000499545.2 Eimeria tenella
AAAGGGCAGCAGCAGTAGCGCCGACGTCGGCACTAGCGTCAGCAGGTCATTTGTGCGAGGAGAGCATTTGTGTCCCTACTGAAAGCAGCAGCAGCAACAGCAACAGCAGCAGCGGCAGCATGTTCTGCAGCAGTGGCAGCAGCAGCAGCAACAGCAGGAGCAAGGATGGCAACAACAGCTGCAGCAGCACAACCACTGTACCTGCCTGTACACCTGAGACTTCGATGAGTCCCCCAGACAGTCCCGCAGACCGCAGCGTCGATACACCAGGCAGCAGCAGCAGCAGCAGCAGCAGCGGCAGCAGCAGCAGCAGCA
>NW_013542837.1:1758-2065 GCF_000499545.2 Eimeria tenella
GCTGGTGTGCAGCTCATCCACTGGAGTGTTTGTACAATTTAAATCCCGAGCAATTTTTCGTCCCTCGCCGAGTGCGGCCGCAACAGCAGCAGCAGCAGCAGCGGGGTCAGCGGCTGCTGCTGCAGCAGCTGCAGCAACAGCAGCAGCAGCTGAAGCAGAGCAGCTTTTGGCAGTCCCGTTCTCCAGCCGCCCTGAGCCCCCTGCACCCGCCCCAGCCCGCCAGCAGCAGCATCAGCAGAAGCACCAGCAGCAGCAGCAGCAGCACGAGTAGCAGCAGCAGCAGCAGCAGCAGCAGCAGCAGCAGCAT
>NW_013542837.1:2112-2289 GCF_000499545.2 Eimeria tenella
CTGCTGTGGTCCGTGGCTTGTGCAGAACTCTGTTTGTTTTTGCCTTCGGAAGTCAGGGGCAAAAGGCTGCTGATTTTGCATGCAGAGACACGGGAAGAACTTGCTGCTGTTGGCTGGTCCGGGGTGCGCATTGTTGCTGCTGCTGCTGCTGCTGCTGCTGCTGCTGCTGCTCCGGCG
>NW_013542837.1:2446-2962 GCF_000499545.2 Eimeria tenella
CCAAGCAAGGCCACCGAACACGCCCGTAGAGGCCAAGCGGGAGATCCATGTTGCAGCTCGTGCTGCTCCTCCCGCAGCAACGCCAATTTACGCGAGCAGCAGCAGCAGCAGAAGCAGCAGCGGCACAGTCGACGGCCTCCCTGTGCCAGCGGCGTTGTCGCCCCCTGCTGCTGCTCCTGCTGCTGCTGCTGCTGCTGGGGGTCCATTTGCCCGCAGAGTTGGCAGCAGCGCCATCCGTAGTGGGCGGAACAGCTGGAGAGATGTTAGCAGTCGTGGTAGCACGCGGCCTTTCAGCAGCAGCAGCAGCACCACCAGTAGTAGCAGCAGCAGCAGTAGCAGCAGCAGCAGCAGTAGCAGCAGCAGCAGCAGCAGCAACGGCAGCAGCAGCAGCGGCAACCTCTGGGGAGAACAGCGAACGTTGAAGTCTCCAGTAGCTGGGACAGTCTATGAGGGTTGGATGCAGACGAAACGCCACCGCATGCAGCAGCAGCAGCAGCAGCAACAGCTGCAGCAGCA
>NW_013542838.1:0-292 GCF_000499545.2 Eimeria tenella
GCGGCAGCCGCAGCAGCTGTTGCACCAGCTGCTCATGCTGCTGCTGCTGCTGCAGTGCTTGCGCCGGCAACTTGAAGTAAAGCTGCATTTAATTAAATAAATTTGCGGAGTTTGCTGCTGCTGCTGCTGCTGCTGCTGCGCCTGGTGTCTGTACAGGGCATAGACGACATGTGTCTGAAGTACTTCGTGGAGGCTGGAGCAATTGCTGTCCGCCGCGTTTCTAAGAAGGACCTCCGCAGGATTGCAAAGGCCACGGGAGGTGCAGCAGCAGCAGCAGCAGCAGCAGCAGCAG
>NW_013542838.1:392-639 GCF_000499545.2 Eimeria tenella
AGCAAAGAGCTGCTTCGCTGCAGCAAAGTGCTGCTGTTGCTGCTGCCTCTCGAGTGTACGTACACCGCAGGAGATGTCGTTGTCACCAACGACGGAGCCACAATTCTCAAACAACTCGAAGTGCAGCACCCCGCAGCAAAAGTTCTGGTCGACTTGTCCGACATGCAGGTGCTGCTGCTGCTGTAGTTGCTGCTGCTGCAGTTGCTGCTGCTGCTGCTGCAGTTGCTGCTGCTGCTGCTGCAGTTGC
>NW_013542838.1:739-2130 GCF_000499545.2 Eimeria tenella
TTAGTTTTCTGTGTTTTGAGGGGTTTGTTTCTCCGCACTGCCTCTGCAGCGAAGCAGTAGACACTAACCGGCTTCACTCCCAACCCTGCTGCTGCTGCTGCTGCTGCTGCTGCTGCAGGGAGCGTGTGCGTGACTCTGGCGACTCTGGAGGGGGACGAGTTTCTGGATCCTTCTTGTTTGGGATCTTGCGCGGAAGTTTCGGAAGAAAGAGTTGGAGACTGGGATTACATTTTCTTTCGAGGCTGCAAAGCAGCAAAAGCGGCGACGATAGTGCTGCGGGTGGGTGGGGTGTACGTACACCGCGCGGGGTGTACGTGGAGGTGCTGGGGTGTACGGGGAGGTGCTGGGGTGTACGTGGAGGTACCGCACCGGTTTTTCGCGTTTTTTTTCGTTTTTTTTCGTTTTTTTGAAGTTTTTGGGAATTAAATGCTGAAACTAACCAAAGAATTCGGAAGCAGTTTGGAAATTTGGTTGTTTGGGCCGTTCAGGGCGCGAACGAGTACATCCTGGACGAGCTGGAGCGGTCGCTGCACGACGCGCTGTGCGCCGTGAGCCGGTGCCTGAGCTGCGCAGCAGTTTGCCCCGGAGGCGGCGCCGTTGAAGCCGCCTTGTCCGTTTATTTGGAAGACTTTGCAAGGACTTTGGGCAGTCGGGAGCAGCTGGCAGTTGCTGCGTTTGCAGAGGCGCTTTTGGTGGTGCCGAAGACTCTGGCGCTGAACGCGGCGCTGGACGCGACGGAGCTGGTGGCGCGGCTGCGCGCGGCGCACGCGCAGCAGCAGAGTGTGGGGCGGGAGCTGGGATCGGGATCGGGGGCGGGATCGGATCCCCGCGAGCTCCAGGGCCTCGACCTCGTCGCCGGCAGGCTCTGCAGCCCGCTCCTCGCCGGAGTTGCAGAAGCAACTTTTTCCAAGTCCAAATGTCTCAAGTTCGCGACGGAGGCAGCAGTGACAATTCTGCGGATCGACGACTTCATTCGCCTGGCCCCGGAGCCCGAGCGCAAGGAAAGAGAATAGACTTTTCGCCGTTTTCTTTCACTTCAGTTCTTTCTTTCAGCTCAGTTGCAGTTCCTAATTGTTTACTTTTGTTCAAATGCGCTGAAAGAGGGGAGCAAAACGAATGGTCACTCCGCTTGTGGCGAAAACGGGGGTTAACGCGAACTGCAATTCAACTTCGGCGGAAGGGAAATGGACATTGCAAAAGTGAACAGTGCAAAAAGTGGAAATTAAACAGAAATGCTCTGCAAATGTACTCAACTCCGGGAATAGATTCGACAAAGAAAGTCCAGGGAAAAAGAAATATTTACAATGGATATTTTCCTGTTCTGGGGTGTACGTACACCGCTGAGGTGTACGTACACCGCTGAGGTGTACGTACACCTCAGCGGTGTGGGG
>NW_013542838.1:2230-2831 GCF_000499545.2 Eimeria tenella
AATCATTTCTTTTTGGAATCAAGTGAAATGAAATAAAATAAACTCGTGGGTGAAAGTGGAAATGAGAAAGATCATTTCTCTTGGGAATTGAAAAGAAATGAAATGAACAAAAGAGGGTGAAGGAGGAGCTGCAGATACACCGCAGGAGCTGTCGATACAGCTGGGAACTTTGGACTCGGAATTGTTTTTGAAATTTCAAAAAGAACAGAAACACTTCAATTTGTCTCTTGTTGCAAATTTGAACAATTCCATTTCTCTTCTGCTGCGCAGCAGCAGCAGCAGCAAATAAACGCCTCAAAAGCTTCTTTTTGCTTCAGTTTCTTTTTATTTTCAAAATAAAGTTTTCAAACTTTAGGTGATTTGCTGCTGCTGCGGCTGCTTCCAGTTGGCGGAAGTTGGTTGGGATGTACGTACACTCCGCGCCTGTACACCTGAACGAAACTGCAGCAGAAGCAGCAGCACGAAATTCACTTGTCTGTATTTAATTCAAAACACCTGTTTTTAAGTGCTGCTGCAGCAGCAGCAGCAGCAGGAAGCTTTCGCCAGCTGCAGCAGCAGCGGCACAATTACTGCAGCAGCACTTTTCCTAAGTTCATCTTTG
>NW_013542838.1:2931-3228 GCF_000499545.2 Eimeria tenella
AACAGCAAGTGCAGCAGCCGCAGCAGCAAGAGAAGGAGCAGCATGCGACCGGGAGCAGGAGCAGCTGCAGCGGGAGCTGCGCCAGTTGCTGCTGCTGCTGCTGCTGCTGCTGCAGCAGCAGCTAGAGCTGTGGGGCTGCGTTTGCATGCAGGGAAAAAGACATTGCGATGCAGCGCGTCAAACAAGTTCTTCAGTCCGGAGCAAACGTCGTCATCACCTCCCAAGTGAGTTTCGCTGCGCTGTACCTACACCCGCAGGAGCAGCAGCAGCAGCAGCTGCAGCAGCAGCTGCAGCAGC
>NW_013542839.1:0-993 GCF_000499545.2 Eimeria tenella
AACGAAATTCAGTGAGTTTCGCTGGGTTTTGAGGTTTAGGGTTTAGGGTTTAGGGTTTAGGATTTGGAGCTGAGGGTTTAGGGTTTGGGGCTGAGAGTTTAGGGTTTGGGGCCTAGGGTTTAGCGTGTAGGAGGCGGGGCTGCTGCAGATGGACCTGGGGTTTCGAATACTGGGCGAGCGGCCCAGGGCTTAGCGATTAGGGTTTAAAAACCGCTTTCTAGGGTTTAGGGTTTAGGGTTTAGGGTTTGGCAGCAACTTTGCTGCAGATGGAGACCCACACTTTCCCCCCCGAGTGCCTCCAGCAACTAAAGGCCTTTCCTTCTTGCACTCTGTCAGAAGCGCCAGAGTTCCTCGACATGTAGGCCCGCAAACCCTAATTTAGGGTTTACGCAAACCCTCAGCAGAACACACTGGAAAACCCTTTGAGAGCCCCTACAGGTACTTCAGGGGGCCCCCAGGGGCCCCTGGGGGCTCCCGGGGGCCCCCAGGGGGCCATTTGGGTTTCTTAAAGTGGTCTTTAGGGGGCCCCCTGAGGGGCCCCCAAGGGGCCCCCTGAGGGCCCCCAAGGGGTTTTGAGGGGCCCCTCAAAGGCAGTTCTTTTCTTTGGCTTTTGTGCAGGTCCGGGGGTTAGGGTTTGAGCCGCAGCAGCAGCTAAAAGGGTTTAGGGTTTAGGGTTTAGGGTTTAGGGTTTAGGGTTTGTGCTCAGGACAACGCGGTGCGTTGTGTGCCGGCGAAGCGCCACTCGCCATCATTGTCTGGACCTCATGGGGGAGGAGTACGACTCAGGTGGGCCTCTAGGGTTTAGGGTTTAGGGTTTAGGGTTTAGGGTTTAGGGTTTAGGGTTTAGGGTTCGTGGCCTAGCGGATATCATCTTTCTGCTCTTTTAGCAGCAGGAGCAGCTTGTAGCTGCTCTCGAGCAGCAGGAGAAAAAGGCCAAGAGAAACCAGCAGCAGCAGCAGCAACAGCAGCAGCAGCAGCAGCAGCAACAACACA
>NW_013542839.1:1053-1287 GCF_000499545.2 Eimeria tenella
TGTCTCAGATGCCCTTTGGCGGGGCGATTGCTCTTCTTGGCTCTCTTCACAAGGACACCAGTGGCTCGGTGGGATATATTTTTATTTGTTTATTTATTTTTATTTTTATTTATTTTTATTTATTTTATTTATTTCTTTTTATTTATTTACTCTTAATTAGTGATTCATTTATTTGTCTGTTTGGTTTATTTATAATTTATTCATTCGTTTGTTTCCCCTTTAATTATTATTTTG
>NW_013542839.1:1387-1664 GCF_000499545.2 Eimeria tenella
TGCAGTTTTGGGGCTTTGTTGGGAGCAGCAGCAAAGTGGAAAGTTTTGAAATGAAGAAGAAATGGAATTAACTCAAATAGGCGAAGCGGGTCACAGCAGCAGCTCGGGGATTAAAAGCTGGCTGCAGCAGCAGCAGCAAAAACAAAGAATTAATTCTTTCGCGGAGCCCCGAGAGCAGCAGCCGGTTGCTGCGGCCGCGCTGCAGCAGCTGCTGCTCGCGCTGCAGCAGCTCCAGCAGCTCCTCCGCGGGGGGCCCCCTGTGGGGCCCCACAGCAGC
>NW_013542839.1:1760-2011 GCF_000499545.2 Eimeria tenella
ATCTCCCAACTCTTTAGCTCTTATAGTTTCAGGTGTATATACAGTTGCTGTTTCTCCGTTGGACTGTACCCAGAGAAGGGGCTCGCTCATTTTGAGCAGCAGCAGCTCCCGCTGCTGCTGCTGCCGCTGCTGCCGCGCCTGCTGCTGCAGCGTCCCGATCCGCTGCAGCAGCTGCGTCTCCTGCTGCAGCAGCAGCAGCAACGCCTCGCGCTGCTCCCGCTCCCGGCGCCGCTGCTGCTGCTCCCGCTGCT
>NW_013542839.1:2059-2328 GCF_000499545.2 Eimeria tenella
CCGCTGCTGCTCCCGCCCCGAGCCCTGCTGCTGCTGCTGCTGCTGCTGCGCCTTTGCCCGGATCTTTTCTGCTTCTATTCGCCTCCAGGCCTCCACTTCAGCAAAAAGAACAGCAAAGTCCGCAGCAGTTAGTGGGTGTCCCTGTCTTTGCTGCTGCCTCTTTTTGCGGATGTTTGCTTCCCAGAGTTTGCGCTGCTGCAGCTGCTGCTGCTGCTGCTGCTGCTGCTGCCTCTGCTGCCGCTTCTGCTTCGTGCTGCGCCGCGCCCGCC
>NW_013542839.1:2394-2597 GCF_000499545.2 Eimeria tenella
CCGCGCGTGCTTCTGAATCACTATTGCTTTTGCTTCCCGCTGCTGCTCCCACTCAGCAGCAGATAAATACTCTTTTGCTGCTCTCAACTTATCAGCAGCAGCAGAAAAAAAAACTCCCCGCTGCGGACTGCAGCAAGAAGCTTCCCGCTGCGCCTGAGAGGACACAGAGGCTGTCTGCGTCGTCTGGCTGCTGCTGCTGCGCC
>NW_013542840.1:0-699 GCF_000499545.2 Eimeria tenella
GGCTGTTGCTGTTGCTGCTGCTGCTGCTGCTGCTGCTGCTGCTGCGTTTGGCGCCGCTGATACTGACGCTGCGTCATTTGCACTGTCTGGAGCTGCTGGAGACGTGGAAGCTGCGGCATCCTCAGGGGTTGCTGCTGCTGCTGCCGCTTCTGCTGCTGCTGCTGCTGCTGCTGGCGCAGTTGCTTCAGTAGCATCAGCAATTGCAATGTGTGAAGCAGGTCGCGCCGCAGCAGCTGTAGTGTTTGTCTGTTCTGCTGCTGCTCTCTCCACTGGGTTGGCGTCTGCTGCTTCCCCCTCAGCAGCAGCAGCAGCAGCTGCTGCTGCTGCTGGTGTCATACCATGGGTTGCTGTTTTTGCTTCACCTGCCGCTGCTGCAGCTGCCGCCGCACCGGGCTCTCTTGCTACTGCTGCTGCTACAAACCCAGTTCGCACAGACTCCGTAGCTGGCGCCGCTGCTGCACTTGCCGCCACACCAGCTGCAGCTCCAGCTGCTGCTTTTGCTGCTGTTGCTGCTGCTGCTGCTGCCTTGGTGTGGGGCGCGTGTCTGGGCATAAGAAGACCCACGCGACACAGGGCTGTCAAAATGCTGCTGCTGGGGAGGCCCCCCAGTCTCGAGAAGCTGCGGTAATGAAACATGGACTGGCGGGGGACTTCTATTTCACACAGCCGCTGCTGCTGCTGCTGCTGCTGCTGCTGCTT
>NW_013542840.1:790-1103 GCF_000499545.2 Eimeria tenella
CTGTCGCGTTTGCTGCAGCACAGCGCGAGAGCAGAGCTCGAGGGGCTCTTGCTGTCGTGCTGCTGCTGCTGCTGCTGCTGCTGCTGCTGCATGCGCTCCCTGGCCTCCTGCACAACGCGGTGGTCTTTGGCAAGGGCCTCGAGGGCCCCATTTGTGAGGGGCCGCCCGCAGAGCTGTACATACACCAGACGCGCTGTATCCCTGTCTTGTGTCTGCTGCTGCTGCTGCTGCTGCTGCTGCTGCTTCTGGCTTTCGCACTCCGACACCAGCTTCCAGTGGCAGCAGCTACTGCAGCAACTGCTGCCGCTGCTGC
>NW_013542840.1:1175-2258 GCF_000499545.2 Eimeria tenella
GCTGCTGCTGCTGTTGATGCTGCTGCTGTTGATGCTGCTGCTGCTGCTGCTGCTGGCTGGAGGGGCACTTGGGAGCGCGGGCAGCTGCTGCTGCGCAAAACGAACGAAGAATTCGTCTGTCACAAAAAGGATGCAGCAGAGCAGCTGCGAGAAAAGTGTGGGGCCCAGCAGCAGCACCAAACGCCGGAAGGGGGGGGCCCCCAAAACAGAAATGGACTCATTTAGGGGGCCCCCCAGAGCTCCGTGCTGCTGCCACAGACCCGCCACCAGGGCGTTCTTAGCCACAGCTGTACGTACACCCCAACGCATGCACGCACACGCACACCTAGTGAGCAGCAGCAGCAGCAGCAGCAGCAGCGGCAGCAGCAGCGAGGCCGCCAATCCGCAGCAATGAGCAGCAGCCGCGTGAAAATAAATAAATAACATAAAAAGACAAGAATATTCTCAAGCTCAGGCAAGGGTGAAGTGCTGTCTGCTGCTGTTGCTGCTGCTGTTTTTGACGCTATTGCTGCAGCAGCAGCTCCAGGGCTTGCCTGCTCTGCTGCTTGCTGCTGCAGCACGGGGGAAGGGCAGCAGCTGCCGCACTGAGTCTCGGATGCATCTCTGCAGCGCAGCAGCAGCAGCGCCAGCCCCTACGCCGCTGCAGCAGCTGCCGTCTTGTCCTGCTGCTGCACCTCTGCAGCCACAGCAGCACCCCAAACAGTAGCAGCAGCTGCAGCAGCAGCAGCAAACAGGTTGCATGCACTTAGCTGCCTCTCTGCGTGGTCCTGCAGCAGCTTAGAGGGGCCCCTAGTGTACCCTTTAGGGCCCCAAAGGGGCCCCCACGGCACCCTAAGGGGCCCCAGAAAGGGCCCTTAGGGTTCTTCCCTAGGGGCCCCTAGGGGCCCCCAAAGGGGCCCCCCAGGGGCCCCCCAGGGGCCCCCCAGGGGCACCCTAGGGCCTCTGGGGGATGGCAGCTGCAGCTCTACCTGAGGTTAGCTAGTTTGCTGCTGCTGCAGGGACTTACTGTAGCGTGTGGGGCCCCACAACTGGCCTCTGCTGCTGCTGCTGCTGCTGCTGCCCCCGCTGCTGCCGCTGGCGGTG
>NW_013542840.1:2295-4733 GCF_000499545.2 Eimeria tenella
GCAACCCCTGCAAGTCTTCTATAAGAAGAGAGCGCCGCAGCAAATCCAGAGAGCCTTCTGTGGGGCCCCACAGCCGCAGGCAGCACCAGCCGCACTCTCTTGCTGCAGGCGCATGCAGGCAGCAGCAAGAGCTGCTGCTGCTGCTGCTGCTGCTGCTCCAGCTGCTGCTGCCGCCGCCGGTCTTGCTCGCGCTGCTGCTCACGCAGCAGGCACTCTTCGCCGCCCGCTGCTGCTGCTGCTGCTGCTGCTGTGGGGGGTTGGCTGCTGCTGCTGCTCGGCGCTGCTGCAACAGGCGGAGGCAAAAGAGACCCAAAGGATACACGGGAACACCAGCAGCAAACTGCAGCTGCTGCTGCGCTCGCTGTGCTGCTGCATCGGGGCGCAGCAGCAGCAAGAGTTCCTCCTGCGAGTGCTGGTGGGGGCTTCTCTCCACTTGCTGCTGCCCCTGCAGCTGCTGCAAAGTCCCCTTTTGCTGCTGCTGCTGCTGCTGCTGCTGCATCCCCTGCGCCTCTTGCGGCTGCTGCTGCTCCTGCTGCTCCTGTTGCTGTTGCTCTGGCCGAAGTTGCTCCTGCTGCTTTTTTTGCTGCGGCTGCAAGTGGGGCTGCAGCTGCAGCAGCTGCTGCTGCGCTTGCTGCGTTGGCAGCTGCTGCGGCTGCAGCTGCTGCTCGTGGCATTGTGATCGCAATTGTTTCTGCAGCTGCAGCTGTTGCTGCTTCTGCCGCAGTGGTTGCTGTTGTAGCTGCAGCTGCTGCGGTAGCTGTTGCCTTAGCTGCTGCTGCTGCAGTGGTTTCTGCTGCTGCTGCTGCATGAGCACGTGGGAGAGACTTCGTGTAGCCGAATGCACAGGTGGCTGTCGCCCATGTTGCTGCTGCTGCTGTTGCTGCTGCTGCTGCTGTGGTTGGTGCTGTTGCTGCAAGAGGAACCCCTGTTGCCTTCCGCTGCAGGCCATCTGTGAGCGGCCCGCATTGTGTGCAGCGTACGGCTCGTTGCTGCTGCTGCTGCTGTTGCAGCTGCTGCTGCTGCTGTTGCTTGCTGTCCCGAGCTGGCGCCGTTGCTGCTGGTGCAAAAGCCGCTGCAGAGCCTGCTGCTGCTTCCTCAGCAGCAGCTGCTGCTGCTGGAGCTGCAGCAGCTCATTGGAGCCCCCCGCCCGCTGCCCTGAAGACCCTGCCTCGTGGGGGGGGCCCCCAGGGGGCCCGTCCATTCTAAAGAGCTGGGGGCCCCCCGCTGCAGATGCGCATCACTAGGGCAGCACAGGGGGCCCCTGCTGCTGCTGGGGGCCCCCGGTGTCTGGCCCTGCGGGGGCCCCTGCTGTGGGCCCCCCTAGGGGCCCCTGTTGATTGCCAGGGGGCCCCTCTGAGGGCCCCCAAATCGGACCCCAGTGAGGGCAGTGGGGAAGAAGTAGGGGCCCCTCTTGGCTGCTAAGTGGCTGGCTTTGAGCTGTTTCATGAGGGAGTCATGGGCCCTAAACCCTAAACCCTAAACCCTAAACCCTCTCCGCGGCTTCGAGTGGCTGCTGCCGACGGGAGGGTGTGCGAGCGCTGCTCCGGGAGCCTTCTTCTCCTCTTCTCCTCAAAATAACAAATAGATATATTTAATTTATTTTTTTAATTAAAAAAAGAGAAAAGGAAAGGCTTTTAAATAGCGAGAGCTGGCGCTGCACACAATCGAGCCCGCCGCAGTCCTCGCGGGCCCCTCACTTGGCTCGCGGACCCCAGGGGGCCCCCCGTTCTCTCGGGTTTCTTTATTAGTTGCATTTATTAATTAAATACAATTTAGAATATTTAAAAAAAGTAAATATATTTAGGCTGACAAGGTTTTCAGGGGCCTTTCCCCACAGGACACTGCAGCGGCAGCAACGTCTGCTGCTTGTGCTGCTGCTGCTGCTGCTGCTCGCGGCTTTCGTTTTGTCGCGCCGGGCTCCTTGCTGCAGCACTCCGCCTTGCCGTTTCTGCTGCTGTTGCTGCTGCAGCAAAGGGGGGCTGCTACGCGGCCGGCGAGCAGCAGCAGCAGCGGAGCTAGCACCGAAGGTTGCTGCAGCACGCAACAGCAACCACTGGAGAGTCGCAGCAAGCAGCAGCAGCAGCAGCCAAAGCAGCAGCAGCAGCAGCAGCCAAAGCAGCAGCAGCAGCAGCCCAGTGTGTGGGCGGCTGCACAGAGAGCTGCTCTTGTTGAACATTTAATTTGATTCTTGTGCTGCTGCTGCCAATGCACACGGGCCTCTGTCTCATCAGGAAGCAGGCAGCAGCAGGGGCCCCTTTGCTGCTGCAGCAGGGGGCCCCCCAAGTGCTGCACAAGAGGCCCCTCTTCCGTTTGCTGCCGCAGTTTGGCTCAAATAGCTGCTTAGGAGATGTCCAGAGATTTTTCGGGGGAGGTGCAGCAGCTGCAGAAGCAAGCAAGGCAGCAGCAGCAGGAGCAGCAGCAGCAGCTGCTGCTGCTGC
>NW_013542840.1:4915-5115 GCF_000499545.2 Eimeria tenella
GCAGCAGCAGCAGCACGGAAAACAGCAGCAGCAGCAGCAGCAGCAGTGACAGCAGCAGCAAAGGCACCAGCAGCCCAGGGCAAGTTAGCAGTAGCAGCAGCACTCCCGGCGGAAGCTCAGAAGGGCGCAAAATAGAAGATGGCAGCAGCAGCGTAAGCGACGGCAGCAGCAGCAGCAGCAGCGGCGGGGACAAGACGAGG
>NW_013542840.1:5138-5527 GCF_000499545.2 Eimeria tenella
TGCTGCTGCTCTTTTTGTTTTTTCTCTTTTGCTGCTGCTCTTTTTATCTTTTCTCTTTTGCTGCTGCTCTTTTTGCCTTTTCTTTGCTGCTGCTTTTTGTGTATTTTCCCTTTTTTTGTTACTCTTTTTGCTTTTCTTTTGCTGCTGCTCTTTTTGTCCTTTTTCTTTTGTTGCTGCTCATTTTGTCTTCTTTTTCTTTTGCCGCTGCTGCTTTTGTCTTCATTTCCTTTTGCTGCTGCTGCTGTGCTCCAATGGTCTGTTCTGGTGGCCCAGAGCAGTTCATTCAAGGCTGGGGCGGCCTCAGGAGGGGCTCTCACAAACCCTAAACCCTAAACCCTAAACCGTGAATCTGGAGCCTATTTTTGCTGCGGCTGCTGTTGCTGCTGTTG
>NW_013542841.1:0-191 GCF_000499545.2 Eimeria tenella
CAGCAGCAGCAGCAGCAGCAGCGCGCGAAGCCGCAGCAGCAGCAGCAGCGGAGCAAGCAGCAGCAGGCGCAGCCCAGCCTCGTGCAGACCGCCGCCGAACACCACCCGCAAGACGCAGCAGCAGCAGCAGCAGCAGCAGCGCCAGCAGCAGCAGCAGCAGCAGCAGGCGCCGGAGGCGGGGGCGTGGCGGG
>NW_013542841.1:354-674 GCF_000499545.2 Eimeria tenella
CAGCTGGGGGGCCTCTGGCTGTCTCTTGCTGCTGCTCTTCGAGTGCAAAAGACAGTTGTGGGGTCTGTAAAGGAGACAGCAGAAAAAGTTTGCATAAGATCTCTGGACAGCATTTTGCTGCCAGCGCTGCTGAGCGCGGGGCGGCTGCTGCCTGCTGCGCTGCTGCGCACGCAGCTGCTGCTGCTCGCGCGCCAGCTGCACTTCTTCGTTGCTGCTGCAGCGGCCGAGCTGGAGGTGTCTCTGAAGCGCAGCAGCAGCAGCAGCAGCAGCAGCGGCGGCGGCGGGCTGCTGGGGATGCGGCTGCTGCTGCGCGGGCTCGC
>NW_013542841.1:731-856 GCF_000499545.2 Eimeria tenella
GCTGCTGCTGCAGCAGCAGTTTCAGCGGAAGGTGCAGCGCAGCATAACTCGGAGACTGCAGCAGCTGCTGGAGACTCTGCAAGCAGCATTTAAAGTTTACAGAGTCTCCGAAGTTCTCTGCGGGG
>NW_013542841.1:956-1315 GCF_000499545.2 Eimeria tenella
TCCATTTGCTGCTGGATGCAGCAGCAGATTTGCTGCACGAGCAGCAGCAGCAGCTGGGGGGGGCCCTGCTCGCGCTGCTGCAGACCGACGCCCTGGGCCGCCTGTCTCTCTTCATCGAAGCAAATCTTTTCCTGCTGCTGCAGCAGATCTGCAGCAGCAAAGCTGCTGCGGACTTCTTTGCTGCTGCTGCTTCCCACCTCGGACTCTGGGGAGCAGCAAAAGACGTTTCCAAGGCCCTCTTCACCTGGTTCTTCGGAGGCCCCAAGGGCCCCCAGGGGGGCCCCCCTGCTGCTGCTGCTGCAGCAGAGCCTGCTGCTGCACCGCAGCAACAGTAGCTGCCCCGACGCAGCGCCTGCAGC
>NW_013542841.1:1415-1741 GCF_000499545.2 Eimeria tenella
CCACGCGCTGCTCAGGCAGCTCAAACTCGCGCTGCCCGACGCCACGCGCCTCGCCGAGGCTGTACGTACACCCGAGGCCATGGACCTCGTCATGAGGCTTGCTGCTCAAGTCTTAAATGCTTCTTCGATTCGCCGCGAACTCAAAAAAGCTCCAGTTCTCAACAAGCCGCGGCTCTTCGCCAACTTGACTCTTTACGCCGAGGAGACTCTCAAGGCCCTCGCGCGCCTCCGCGCCATTGCTGCTGCATGCGCCCACGCGAAGGCCGCCGAAGTCCTCAACGAGGGGCCCCCGGGGGCCCCGGGGGCCCCGGGGGCCCCGGGGGGCC
>NW_013542841.1:1865-2409 GCF_000499545.2 Eimeria tenella
CCCGCGGGGGCCCCCCGGGGCCCCTCGGAGGGCGCGAAGAGGGTACTGGTTTGGGCGCTGGGGGAGGAGTTCGGGGAGTGCGTCTTGGGGAGTTTGGAGAGCTTGGAGAGGTTTAAACGAGAAATGAAAAGAAGGGCCCTCGCTGCTCATGCTAGTCTGCAAAAGGGGGCCCCCCTGAGTCTAGAAAGTGCTCAAAAAGTTGTGGGGTCTGCCTTTTACGACTTCGCGCGTTTGAAGCGCGCGGTGTCTGCGTGGGGCCAGGCGCGCCGGGTGTACGTACACCTCGCGGGCCCCGCGCTGCAGCTGCTGCGCGCCCAAGTGCTGCAGCAAACTCTCCAGTCCCGTTTGTCTTTAATTCGGTTTTTTAAATTCCAAGACGTTTTGCTTTTTCTTTACAAACAACACTTCGCTTTCCTCAGAACCGGGGGGCCCCCCTCCCTCGCACAAGCTGAGCAAGTCTTAGACGACACTGAGGCCCTTTTTAGGGCCCACGACGCGCTCCTTGCCACTTTGCTGCCAGGGGGGCCCCCCGAGGGGCCCCCGG
>NW_013542842.1:0-324 GCF_000499545.2 Eimeria tenella
GCGGTGGGGCTTGTGGGCGTCGACGAGACACAGGACCGCCTGCAGCGCAGCAGCAGCAGGCTGCTGCTCGTCGGGCCAGAGGGCCTCGCAAAGAGCCACGGGATCTGCTGCTCCGTTTGCTTCGACAAGAACAGCAGCAAAATGGTTTTTGTAAATCCCCAGCAGACACTCCAGCGCATGCAGCAGCTCGCTGCGCACGCTGCAGCACAAACAGCCCCCTGGCAGCTCCACCAGCTGCGACGACGCAGGCAGCGCACGCGCCGCCTGCTGCAGCTGCTGCTGCTGCTGCTGCTGCGGCTGCTGCTGCTGCGGCTGCTGCTGCTG
>NW_013542842.1:424-583 GCF_000499545.2 Eimeria tenella
GAGAATTGGATTAAAAAGTGAAATAATTGAAATATAAATTAAAAATAAAAAATAAAAAGAATTAAAAAGGAGTTAAAGGAAGAAGTGCTCGCGGCGCTCAGGTGTATAGACACCTTGGTCACCTGCGGCGGAGCGCCACTCGGCGCGTTTCTTTTTGCC
>NW_013542842.1:683-957 GCF_000499545.2 Eimeria tenella
TTTCTATTTTTTGTTTATTTTAATTAATTACATTATCTTAAATGTTGATTTATTTCATTTGTCCAAATTATAACTCTTCCGGCGTCCCCCTTAGCCGCTCTTTCCTCTTTTCCGTCTCGCGGGGCCCCCCCAGCTGCTGCTGCTTCCCGCTCCAGGGGCTAGGGTTTAGGGTTTAGGGTTTAGGGTTTAACGTTTAGACCCTTAATTTAGCTCGCCTGCCTATGGCTGCGGCTTACCACTGCTGCCCAGCCTCTCAAGAAGCACGAGAGCCCTT
>NW_013542842.1:1068-2213 GCF_000499545.2 Eimeria tenella
TGTGGGCCCCCTGGCTGTCTGTGGGGCCCCGCAGCAGCAGCTTCTGCCGGGGCTGGCAGCCCAGGGCGTGGGCCTGGGAACCCAGGGCCACGCCCCAGGGTTTAGGGTTTAGGGTTTAGGGTTTGGGATGGCCTTTCGGGCGCTGCTCTCGCAGCCGCAGCCGCAGGGCTGTGGGGCCCCCCCCTCGGGGCCCTCCATTTCTGGGACCTCTTCAAACCCTCTGACTTCTTTCTTGAGTTCCGTGACACAAGACCCCCTTAGGACTCAGCAGGTAGGGTTTAGGGTTTAGGGTTTAGGGTTTAGGGTTTGGGGTTTAGAGTTTGGGGTTTAGGGTTTGCGTCTAGGGGTTTGCGCGGCCGAGGTGGAGACTGGTCAAGTTTCAGGGCAAGGTCATTCGTCGCTTTGGGCGCGTTAGGGTTTAGGGTTTAGGGTTTAGGGTTTAGGGTTTAGGGTTTAGGGTTTGCGACTGCTCCGCAGCTGACAGAGGGGTACGATTTAAGTGGCCTCCAGGGGCCCCTGGGGGACCAGCTGGGGGCCCCCCTGGGGTCCCTCAGGGGGGCCCCCGTGGGGGCCCCTCAGCAGCAAAAGGGGCCCCTAGGGGCCTCTGCTGCTGCTGCTGAAGCAGCAGAAGATGTGTTTATACCCCCAGCTGACGCAGCAGCAGCAGAAAAAGCAGCAGCAAGAATTGCTCCTGAGGCTCGTAAGCGAGGGTTTAGGGTTTAGGGTTTAGGGTTTTGAGGCCCGGAACTCCGGGCGAGGGTTTAGGGTTTGGGGTTTAGGGCTTAGGGTTTAGCGCTTTCGAATCTCCTGCTGCTTCCAGGGGGCGTCGAGGGACTTTTGTCTGGCAGCACTGCAGCAGCAGCAGCAGCAGCAGAAGCAGCAGCAGAAGCAGCAGCAGAAGCAGAGCTGCTGCGCTCTTCTCACTTCAGAGAGCCCTTTATGCACCCTGCAGCAAGGCAGCAGCAGCAGCAGCAACAGCAGCAGCAGCAGCAGCAACCGCAGCATGGGCCCTCTGCGTGGGCAGCAGAATTCCTTACTCGACAGCAGCAGCAGCAGCAGCAGCAACTGAAGCGCTTCGGCGGAGACACGGGGCTTGTGCAGCAGTGGGCCAAGGTGAGCTGCTGCTGCTGCAGCGGCTGCTGCAG
>NW_013542842.1:2302-2588 GCF_000499545.2 Eimeria tenella
CTGCCACCCTTGCTGCTGCTGCTGCTGCTGCTGTTTTTCCCTCAGGAGTTCGGGTCACTCTCTCTGGGGGGCCCCACACCAGCGCAGCAGCAGCAACAGCAGCAGCAGCAGCAGCAGCTGTTTGGGGCCCCCCTCTTTGTCAGCGGGGCCTACGAGGCCTCCCAAAGACTTGCTGCTGCTCCGCGGCCCCCCTTTGGCGCGCAGCTGCCGCTGCAGCAGCAGTTTCCTTTCCACCTATTCTTCCAGCAGCAGCAGCAGCAGCCGCAGCAGCAGCAGGCGCAGAAGC
>NW_013542842.1:2644-2796 GCF_000499545.2 Eimeria tenella
GCAGCAGCAGCAGGAGCAACCGCAACACAAAGAGCAGCCACAGGAAGTGCTGCAACAACCTGAAATTTTTGACCCAGTGCGAACTGCAGCGTCTGCTGCTGCTGCTGCTGCTGCTGCTGCTGCTGTTGCTGCTGTTGCTGCTGCTGGGTGTG
>NW_013542843.1:466-835 GCF_000499545.2 Eimeria tenella
TAGCTAAATCACTGGCTAGTTAGCTAGAAGGGTGGTTAGCTTGCTAGCTAGCTGACCAGCTGTTTGGGTGGTTGGCTGCTGGCTAGCGGGCTAGCTGAATGGCTAGCTAGCTAGCTGGCTAGCTAGCTAGCTAGCTAGCTAGCCAGCTAGCTAGCCAGCTAGCCAGCTGAGTAATAAATAAATACGCAAATAAGTGCTTAGATGACTAGCTAGCCATCTCGTTGTTTAAGAACCGGCGGAGTCGCTAGCTATAATTAAATTATGAATTTGCCAAACAGCTAGCTAGCTAGCTAGCCAGATATCTAGGTAGCTGGCTAGCTAGCTGGCTGGCTAGCTAGCTAGCTAGCTAGCTAGCTAGCTAGCCAGCTA
>NW_013542843.1:868-2379 GCF_000499545.2 Eimeria tenella
TAGCCAGCTAGCTAGCTAGCTGGCTGCTTCAGGCGGCAAGGCGAGGCAAGGAGCCTGCCGGCCTGCCCATTACCAAATCTGCTGCAGCAGCAACAGCAGCAGGAGCAGCAGTAACGAAAACAGAGCCAGCAGCAGCAGCAGCAGCAGCACAGCAGCAGCAGGAAGGTTCCTTCCGCGGACACCACGGCGTAGCCTCCCGGTGTCCTTGCCTGCAGCCTAGCTAGCTAGCTAGCTAGCCAATTAGCTAGCTAGCTAGCCAGCTAGCTAGCTGGCTGCTCAACTGACGAGCTACCTGAGGAGCTAGCTATGCAACTGGCTAGCTAGCTAGCTAGCTAGCTAGCTGGTTAGCTAGCTATGAGCGCCTTTGCCGCGCACTTTATTTCATTTAACCAAAACAAACTAATTCTGCTGCTGCTGCTTCTCGCCGCTGCTGCTTCTTGCTGCTGCTGCTCCTTGGCGTCGCTGCTGCTGCTGCTGCTGCTGCCTTCCGCTGTCGTTGCTGCTGCTAATCCGTGGACTAGTGGCCTGTGTAGTTAATCTATCTAGTTGGCTGGCTGTCCCGAGGTCTGGCTAGCTAGCTACCTGGCTAGCTAGCCAGCTACCCAGCTAGCTAGCTAGCTAGCTAGCTAGCTAGCTAGCTGGCTGGCTGATGACGAGCTAGATAGCTGCTGGCAAGCTAGCTACCTGCTTAAACTAGCTGGCTAGCTAGCCAGCTGAAGCTGCCTAGCCAGCCATACAGCTAGCTAGCCAGCTAACTAATTGGCTAGCTAGCTAGCTAGCTAATTGGCGAGCTAGCTGGCTAGCTAGCTAGCTAGCCAATTGGCGAGCTAGCCGGCTAGCTAGCTAGCTAGCCAATTGGCTAGCTAGCTGCGTTGGGCTTTCCGGACTTTTTGTTGGCAGTTAATGTCGGGCGAAGAATTGAAATGAAATTAATAAAATTAAATTCAAGAAACAAAAAATAATTTAAATAAATGAAAAGCAAAAAACAAACCTCAAAGTGAACAATGAAGTTCGGAGCTGCTGCTGCAGCAGCTGCAGCAGCTGCAGCAGCAGCAGCAGACGCAGCACTGCTGCTGCTGCTGCGTTTTTAAGGTCAGGTGACTATCTCTTCATCTGTTGCTGCGTCGCTGCTGCTGCTGCTGCTGCTGCTGCTTCGAGAGTGCTGCAGCGGGCGCTTGAGTCTCTTCTGTCTTTTAGGGTTTGCTGCAGCACTTTGCTGCTGCTGCTGCTGCTTCTGTCTCTTGCTTCTAGGCCTCCTAGGGGCACTACCAGCAGTTGCTGCTGCTGCTGCTGCTGTTGCTGCTGTTGTTGCTGCTGTGGCTGTTTTCTTTGGCGCAGCTGCAGCTTCCGTTTCAGGCTGATCTGTGTCTGCTGCTCTGCGGCGCTTATTGCTCCTCTGCTGCTGCTGCTGCTGCAGCTGCTGCTGCTGCTGCTCCTCCTCCTCCTCCTCCCCCTCCTCTTCCTCCTCATCCTCCAGCTGCAGCAGCTGCTGCTGCTGCTTCCCCCCCCCT
>NW_013542844.1:0-249 GCF_000499545.2 Eimeria tenella
CCCACACCAGCCGCAGCGGCAGCAGCAGCAGCAGGAGCAGCAGCAGGAAGCACTCCTGCTGCATTCGGGCGCTACTTCAAGGGAACTCGGGGCTACAGCGCTTTGGCGCTAGCCGACGAGGCGGCGGGCCTGTCAGTACCTTCACTAGCAGCAGCAGGAGCGGGCGCAGCAGCAGCAGCAGCAGCAGCAGCAGCACCCAGCGTCGCTGCCGCAGCAGCCGCAGGGCCCCCCCCCGGGGCGCCGCGCGCG
>NW_013542844.1:384-622 GCF_000499545.2 Eimeria tenella
CATCGCAGAGGCTGTGGCGAAGCTGCCGCGGGTCTACGGGGTTTGCTTCGACAAACAAAATGCTTCCTTCATGGCGCAGCTGCAGCACAAGGGCCGCAGAGAGTGCAAACACTTCAAAATCAAAAAGTACGGAGACATCAGCGAGGCCTACAACGCCGCCATTTCCTGCAGAAGAAAGATGGAGCATGCGCTTCTCGTGGCGCCTCGGGGGCCCCCGGGGGCCCCCGGGGGGCCCCCA
>NW_013542844.1:766-994 GCF_000499545.2 Eimeria tenella
CCCCTCGAAGCAGCAGAATGCATGCAGCCAAGAAAAAGGGGAACTCAGAAGCAAAGAAGCACCAAGAGGGGCCCCCCAGCCCTTCAGGGGGACGGGGGGGGCCCCCTAGGGGGGGCCCCCAGGGGCAGGGGAGGGGGGCCCCGCGACCAGCAGGACCTCCAGGCCCACAAGCCCTCCGTCGCAGCAACAGCAGCAGCTGCTGCTGCTGCAGTTGCTGCAGCAGCAGCT
>NW_013542844.1:1040-1558 GCF_000499545.2 Eimeria tenella
CAGGGCTGCGGCGGCCCTCGCAGCAGCTGCTGCAACCAACCGAAGGGGGCACTTCAGGGGGACCCCAGTTGGCATCAAACGATTCGACCCCGACGGGGCCCCTCAGACAGCTGCTGCTGCTGCTGCTGCTGCAGCAGGTGCAGACGCAGCAGCTAGGGCCTCTGAGGCAGACGTGCTGCAGCGGCTGCAGCTGCAGCAGCTAGGGGCGCTGCTGCTGCAAGGCTCTCTTAGTAGGGCTTTGCGGGCCTCGGAAGCTCCCACAAGAGCCCCCACGACAGCAACAGCAACAGCAGCAGCAGCTCTAGCAGCAGCAGCAAACGCCCGCTGCAGCCGCAGCAGCAGCAGCAGCAGCATCAGCGGAAGCTCTTCTGCAGCAAGAGAGGCCTCCTGGGGAAAGGCTGAGCTGCAGGCGCGACTGCAGCGGAGTGCCACTGCGGCGCTGCTCTCGCTGCAGCCTGCTGCTGCTGCAGCAGACCGCCACAAGGAGGCAGCAGCAGCGGCAGGTGCTGGGGGTGGTG
>NW_013542844.1:1748-2214 GCF_000499545.2 Eimeria tenella
GCAGCAGGCTGCTCTCCAGTGATGACATTGTGGTCCCAAGGCAAACTAGCTGCAGCAAATTTAGCAGCAGCAAACTTAGCAGCGGCGAACTCAGCAGCAGCAGCAGCAGCAGCAGCAGCAGCTCCTCGGAGGCCACAGCCCCAGGCGCACACTTGCCTGACAGACAATAACGCAGAAGGCCCCCAGAAGAAGCGGAGAATTTCTGCTGCTGCTGCTCTTGAAAAGCGCTGCAGCAGCCTCTCGGAGACTAGCCCTGTGGGACTCTTAGCTGCCCCGCAGCAGCAGCAGCAGCAGCAGCAGCCGCTTCATCAGCAGCTGCTGCTCTCGACTATAGCGCCTGGAACTGCAGCGTCTGCAGTTTTGGATACACCGCAAAACTTTCTAATGCACCAGCAGCAGCAGCAGCAGCAGCTCCAGCCGCAGCAGCAGCAGCGGCAGCAGCAACAAGAGCCGCAGCTGCCGCGGG
>NW_013542844.1:2238-2798 GCF_000499545.2 Eimeria tenella
TATTATATGTATGTATATACATATATAAATAGATGTATATACATATATATACATATATATATATATTATCGATATATATACATATATATATGTACATGCATAATATGAACAGATATAAATAGATCTACAAGTACAATATATATAAACAACATCTAAATTTTATATGTTACATATATACAATGTACATAAATGTACATCCATATATATATATATATGTATATATGTACAAGTATATACAAATAAAATATATGTAAATAAGAAATATATATAAAATATATATATATACATATATATATATATATATATATATATATATATATAACATGATTAGATACAAGTGGAAGAACAAAAAGTCACTCCTCTCTGAGCGCTTTCTTTAAGGAAGCTGCACAGAGCACTTTAAACGCTAAACCCTAAACCCTGAAACCTCAACCCTAGACCCTAAACCCTGTATCTGCATTCAAACCCTTAACGCTAGACCCCACCTACAGCTGCAGAGAAACCCTAAAGAATAAACCGGAAAAAATTCCTAAACCCTAAACCCTGAACCCCGAACATTA
>NW_013542845.1:0-7648 GCF_000499545.2 Eimeria tenella
GCCGCCCCAGGAGAGGTCGAAGGAGAGCTCGGGGAGCTGCTGAGGAATGCCGAGAGCGTCCAAGTCGGAGTTGTCGGAGGGGGGCCTGGAGACGAAGTCGCGGGGCGGGGGGTCGCGGCCGTGCAACCTTTTTTTTTCGGTGCGGAACTTGGCAGCAGCGGACTGCAGCAGCAGCTGCTTGAGGCGGCGGCGCTGCTGCCACCAGCGCGCGAAGGGGCGGCGCACCCAGCTTGAGAAGCGGGAAAAGAGACTCTTCAAGCTCATCTCGAACTGCAGCAGCACTTTGAACTCGCTGCGCAGCAGCTGCCACGCAGCAGCAGCAGCCATGGGCCAGACGAGGTAGGGCGTCAGCAGCCCGAAGAGGCCCACCTTGAACACGTCTGCTGCTGCTGCTGCTGCTGCGCTGCGCACCGCAGGCGCCACCACAGCAGCGGGACACACGGGCCCCACCACCAAGTTCTCCAGACACTCCACCGCCGGGCCCAGCCCCGAGTCGTTCAGGTGCTGCGTGATGTCGGAGACGGAAATGAAGGTGTAGGCGAAGAAGAAGCCGAGAGACAACATGGAGAGAAGGGCCTTCCTGCGGGCCTCGCGGCGCTGCTGCTGCCACTGCAGCACGAAGTGCCCCAGGTAGGGCGCCTGGAAACTGAAAAACGTGGCCAAGTCCGAATGGCCCAGGCCGCGGTGCAGCCGCGCGGCCAGCAGCAGCGCGTAGGCGAACCAGGAGCCGCCGCCGAACTTCATTTTCTGAATGTTGCGTTTCGACTTTTTGTCGAGGACGTTTTCGAAAAAGTCCGTCTGCACACTCAGGCCCAGCCGGAAGCTGTTCACGCGCCGCGGGTCCGCCAGCGCAGCAGCAGCAGCAGCGCCGCCCACTTCCTTTTCGTAGTCCCTCCACTTCCGCGGGTTTTGCAGCGCGCTGAAGACCAGGGAAGTCACCAGAGTCCACAGCGCCTCGCAGTGGTCCATGCACATGCTGTTTTGGAACTCGGCCTCGCGGGCTGCGGGCCCCAGCGCGGCGAGCTCGGGGTGCACGGAGAGGAAGCCCGCGCTGCGCCGCGCAGCAGCAGCAGCAGCAGCAGCAGCAGCAGCGGCAGCGGAGACCTCGCCGCCGCGCAGCCCCGCCTCCACGGCGGCGAAGGTGTCGAAGCCCGGGACGCGCAGCTGGTTCTGCAGACTGCCGAGGACTGCGTCGCGGACCAGCTCGAGGAAGGCCTCGCGGACGTGCTCGAAGAGCCCCGCAGTCTTCGCCACTTCTGCTGCTGCATGCACTGCATGCAGCACCCGCAGCACGCGGTCCGCATGCACCTTCACGCCCATCCACACGGCGAACTCGCTCTGCCGCGGCGCCCGCAGCAGCGCGCGGAAGAGGCCCCCCACCGCCCGCAGGGCCCTGCGGCCCCGCCGGGGGCCCCGGGGGGCCCCCACGATCCTGCCCAGGAAAATGGTGGAGTCCAGCTCGGCCTCGAGGCGGTCCCGGCTGCGCTGCACCAGCAGCGCCACGGGGTCGCGCGCCGCTGCTGCTGCTGCGCCGTAGGGGTGCCGCAGGTACGCCTCCAGCGCCGCCAGCCACTTCCTGTTCAGCTGCTGCTCCCACTGCGTCAGGTCCGGAGTCGGGATCCGCTCCAAGGCCACCGCCTTGGGCAGCTTCTCCCCGCGCCGCAGCTGCTCCCGCAGCGCCGCGGGAACTCCGAACTCCGCCCACTCCGCCAGCTGCTCGTCCGTGCGCTTCACCAGCCCGCCCTCGTGCAGCTTCGCCTCCGCCGCCTTCTGCGGCTCCGCGGGAAGCGCGCGCGGCTGCTGCGCCTCCAGCTCGTGGAACATTTCGCTGTTTTGGTTCACCTGCAGCGCCGCCTGCGTGTGCACGATCCACTCGAACGAGGTCAGCAGCAGCGGGAACACCCCCGCGTCCAGGCTCTCCAGCAGCACTGACGCCGCACGCACCAGCACACACCCGCGCTCCGCTCTTTCGCTGCCCCTCGCCCGCCCAAACGCCCCTCGTTTCCTCCGAAGTGAAACTACGTTGCACACTGAAGCGCTCTTCCCCAGAATTCGGCGGACGCCCTCCCGCGGCTGCCCCAGCAGCAGCAGCAGCAGCAGCAGCAGCAGCGGCGGCAGCAGCAGCGGCAGTTTTAACGCGAAACTCACGTTGTTTCGCTTTCAAAATCGAAGACTTTCTCTTGACGCCCCGCAAAACTCTCTTCAGAATCGAAGGAGTCCACGTCGAACCCAGCAGGCGGGTGGTCAGCGGCGTCTTGCTCACCGCCGCGTGCTGCTTGTCGTGCGTCTTCGCGGGATCTGCACTTCCGAACATTCAAAATCCAAAAGCTATTCAAAATCCAAATACGACTCAAAAACAAACAATTCTTCCACTCAAACACAAGTAAACGCTACACAAAACTGCCCTCCGCGCCCCTCCTTCCTTCCAACTGCAACTGATGCAACTGAGCCAGCAGCAGCAGCAGCAGCAGCAGCAGCAGCTGACCGCTTCCGAGGAGAACGAATCTGTAGAGGAAGAGGTAATTGAAGGTCAGGGGGTCGTAAGAACACATGCTTTGCAAAGCAGAGCCTTTTCCAGTCCGGATAAAAGCCATTAAAGTCCGCTGCAGCGGCGCCTGCCGCCGCCCAGAAGCAGCTTTTGCCTTAAACATGAACTGCGTGAAGCTCTCCAACTTCGCAGCAAAAGAACTCGTCATGTCGCAGGCCAGAGTGCCTGAACAACAAACCCATAAACGCCTTTTAAACCCAACAAAACGCATGCAGATCGCATGCAAAACGCATGCAAAACGCATGCAAATCGCATGCAAAAAGAGCTCAAAATGATGCAAAACGGGATCCAGTGCCATGATGCAACTTCAACTGCGTTTCTTGCACTCCTTTTTGACGCACAGAAATGCAAAAGTGCATTTCGAAGTCTTTTTTGTCTATATAAATAATTGTTTTGCACTTAAAGGAAGATTTAAAACGAATGTAAAGTGCGCAGAAGACTCACTCTTGAGCAGCAGAGTTGCTGCTGTTGGGAAAAGGTTCTTTTTTGCTGCTGCTGCTCCCTTTTTGCCCGTTTGGCTGCCAACAGATCTTTGAATTTCCTCGTAAGCAGCAGCAGCTTCCGAGATGGAAACTGCAGGCTTTCCGGCTAAAGCTGCGATCTTTTTTGCATCTGAAGACAAAAAAGAATTCAAAAACTATTGAATGATTCAAAAATCAAAAAACGAACAGTTTTCATGCAAGATCCACGAGAAATGCAACAAGAGTGACACTCCGTTTCTTCTTTGAAATACAAACTCGAAAATTTAAATTCAATTTGAATTAATTTAATTTTATTTATTTTTAATGATGTATTTTCATTTGTTCTTCTTCTTACTCGTTTCGAAACTCTTGATCAATTTGCTTCTTTTCGACGCCAGAAACTCTCTGTTGTCATAGAAGAACACTTTTTCGAGAACTGAAAACAGAAAGCAGATTAATTAATTTGATTTATTTATTTATTTATTTTTACCATTTAAACGCTAAAATAAGTCGAATGTTAAATTCCATTTCACGTTTTGTTCTTGCATGCGCGTACATCCCGAAACAGCCTCTCAGCGGCTATTGCAAATGCGAAGATCACTATCCATATTCTGCACAAAATTTCCATTTTGACTTATTTTTAAGTCCTTTTTGTTCCATTTTTTCTTATTTCGTTTTATTTTAATTCACAGAGGTCTAGTGCTTTTCTCTTTTGCATGATCCTGCGTTGAAAGTGCTGTTTGTTGCCATTTCTTAGCATTTCTTGCACGATCCTGCGTTGAAGTACTGCTAGTTGCTGCCACTTTTTCACTTCTTTTTTAAAAAGCAAACTCACTGTCGCTGTGCGCCGTCGGCTTGGAAATTATTTCGAGCCACTGGTCAGCGCGGACGTCGTAGTACTTGGAGCCGGTTTCTTCGAGCAGGTTTCCGAGTTGCGCGCTGGCTGTGAAGACAAAAGCGTCGGAAAGCAGCAAAAACAAAATAAATTAAATAAATTAAAAAAGTTAAATCAATAAATTAAATCAATGAGACAAGGGAAGGATAAGTCGAAGGCAGTCCGGCTAATTTTTCAATCTTTGCAAAAACGGAATTCAACAACGCCCGAAATTCAGCTTTCCGGAACAGTTGCTGAAGTTGAACTCCGCGGCACTGACACCACCTGCAGGATCTCTAGGTGAGTAGTTTGAGAAAATAAGTCAAAATAATCTTAAGAAGACTTAATTAAATTGAAGTTCTATTTGAATAAAAGTTAAACGAGCAGGCTTGGCCTACCTAGCCCGGCGTAGAGGTTGAAGGCGGCCCGGGTGTTGGTGTTCTGTTCCAGCACCTGGGGATCCAGGGGATTTGCAATTGGACTTAAAATGGAATTTTCGAATTCGCAAACTGGAGCTCCTCCTCTGCAGGTTTTGGTTTGAATTCGCGAAGCATTTGTGGCCGGATCCACCAGCGGCTCCACCGGCAGTGAGAACTTGAGCATTTCCTGTTGCACGTCTTCTTGTTCTGCGGTCAAAAAGTGGAATCCGCGGTTCAATTTGCATTAAACACATTTATTTTCGCTACCGCAGCAACGAAGCGGCAACACCGCTCCAGATACCCGGATAATCGCGCAGCTTTCCACTCCGACGCCGTCGCTGCACCCCCGCGCAGCAGCAGCAGCAGCAGCAGCAGCAGGAGCAGCAGCAGCAGCTCACTGAGCATGAGGGCGTTGAGAATCATCTCCGTGGCGTCGCAGTAGGCCCTGAGGAGCTCGGGCTGCAGCTTGTTTCTGTGGACTCTGGAGGCGCCGCGGACGAACCAGGGGCTGCTGCTGCCGCGCTTCCGCGGCTTCCCACCCCGCCCCTTGGGCCTGTACTTGCCCAGCAGCGGCGCAGCAAGCCGCGGGCCTCTGTCTCTGTCGCACATCTCGTCCAGCATCCCCACGGCCCCTTCGCCTCCAGCAGCAGCAGCCAAACTTGTGAAGCTGTAAAACGCCTTCCGCGCCGCCTCCCCGAAGAACGCCTCCCGGTCGATGTGCGCTATCAGCAGCGTCAGCACGTGACCCACAACTGCAGCAGCAGCAGCAGCAGCAGCAGCAGCAGCGGACAATTCGCAAGAACGACGACGTAACTTGGGATCCTGCTGCACACCAACAGCAGCAGCAGCAACGACAGCAGCAGCAGCAGGAGGAACAAGAACGAAAACAGCAGCAGCAGCAGCAGCAGGGTGGAGCTTACTGAGGGGGTTTGAGGCGAGCAGGAAGGGCTCGAGGCCCCCGAACATGGGGACGATTGGCGAAGCTGCTGCTGCTGCTGCTTCCTCTTTGGTGTTTCCAATTCCAAGAGCTGTTGCAACAAGGTCGAGAACTTCTGCTGCTGCTATTTTGTCATTCAAGAAAATTCCCGGCTGCCCCAAGAGAGCAGCAAGTTTGCAAGTCATGAGGACTTCAATGCGATTGGCGAGGACTCTGTCGACAGTTTCCTGGTACCTGAGTGCTGCTGCTGCTGCTTCCTCGCCCGCTGCTGCGGCTGCTGCAGCGCCTGCTGCAGCAGCAGCAGCAGCAGCAGGCGACGCCCCGCTCTCGATGTTCGCCCGCGTCGCCACCGAGCGCGCGTAGCTCATGTCTGGCGCAGCCATTTGCTGCTGCTTCAGCTCTTCTTCAATTGCTGCTCTTTGGCTTTCTGCTTCTGCTCGAAACTTCCTTTCTGCTGCTGCAGCAGACCAAAATGCTTCCAAGTAGCTCCGCCGGTCGCTCGCCAAGGGAATCATGCACGACTTCTCCACCAGCGCTCGCGCTGCGCACACCGCAGCGCCAGCAGCAGCAGCCCAATTCCACATGCTGCTGCAGCAGCAGCAGCAGCAGCAGCAGCTGCTGCTGCTGCTGCTTCTAGGTCTGCGAGCGGCGCTGCGTGTCACCACGCCAGCGGCGAAAACGGCAACGGAAGCAGCAGCGACTACACAACAGCAGCAACAATAACGGCAGCAGCAGCAGCAGCAGCAGCAGCACAGCAGCAGCAGCAGCAGCAAAGCTGACTTCTGAGTTTTCTGACGAAGGCTTGGCTGCGGAGGGCGTTGTTGAGCTCTTCAGCGTTGACGGCCTGCAGACTTGCTGCTGCTGCTGCTTCTGGGACCCAGCCAAAAAGGACTTGGGTTTTTGAAATGGGGTTTTCGGGAGTGGGGGGAGTTGGCAGCTCGTAGACGCCTTCTGCTGCTGCTGCAGCAGCAGCAGCAGCAGGGGGGCCCGCGCTGCTGCGCAGCGTAGCAGAATCAGTCACCGAGTAGCCCCCCGTGGCCCCTGTGGGGCCCGCGAAGCTCATGGTGGAGCCCCAGGGGCCCTGCTGCTGCTGCTGCTGCTGCTGCTGCGGCCCTCTGAGGACCTGGACGTGCAGAGAGCCGCCCGAGGGCAGGGTGAAGCTGGTGGAGCCCTCTGCTGGTGCTGCTGCTGCTGCTGCTGCTTGGGGGCTGAGGAGAGCTGGGCTGGCGGCGGCGCACAGCAGCGCGGCCGACAGCAGGCGGGAGAAAACCCCCATGGTTGGAGAGCGGAGCTAACTTTCAGAATCGAAGCTTCATAAAGACAAAAGAGTTTGCAGCAAGAAAGCTTTGCTGCTGCAGCAGCAGGGGCGGCGCAGCGCGCAGCAGCAGCAGCAGCAGCAGGAGAGTCGATGCAGCAGCAGCCGCGTACGTCAGGCGACTGTACGGACACCCAATTTTCCGGAATCCGGGGAGCAGCAAACGGAAAACGCAAATTAAATCCTAAATGCAAACGAATTGGATCATTTTGGATGCAAAAAGAAGAAAAAGAAGCAGCTTTCCTCGCAAGGTGTTGCGATTGGCGCGCAGCAAGCAGGCAGACGCGAGGCCGCTGGCTGGGCTGTCGGCGACGGCTTTCCTGGCGAAAGCCTCTTCAGAAGAACTTCTGAAGACAAGAGTCAAACTCTAATAAATGAAAAACAAAAATCTCCAAAAAAAACTGGACACTGTCACTTCTGACGCTCTCGCCCGCCCGCGCCGCGGCCTGCGAGAAGAGGGCTTGGCGCTCGGCTGTACGTACAGCTGGCGGTCCGAGTGCCACTCTCCTGGCGCCTCCGTCTTCCCTCTTTGCCCGCATTTAAATCTTTTCCGCCTTTTGAAAGCAATTTCATTTTATATTTCTTTCCAAAAAGCTCGCCGAAAAACCCCTAACCGCCTTTTCCCCGCAGGTCCACTGGCTCGCCGCCGCCGCCGCCGACGGCCGCGCGCCGCAGCAGTTCTGTCTTCGCCGCATTTAGCCTCTTTTTAGGGTTTAAAAGGAATTCATAAAACTCTATTTTGCAATTTGTTGCAATTTTAATTCTTTTAAATCGTAGAAAACACCCAAAGACACCCAAACCCCGCCTCCGCGCCAGCCGCCCGACACACGCACAGCCCAGTCCGCCGCGTCAGGGCTAGACCACCACGGAGAAACATAACTCTTCTCCTCCTAAACCCTAAACCCTAAACCCTTCAGTTTCCTCTATACTCTCCAGTCTCCAAATTTCAAACCGCGCTTCGCGGTGTACGTACACCTCGTTCGCCCCTGCTGCTGCACTGCCGCAGCAGCTGCCGCCTTGACACTCTAAGCTCTTAACTCTACGAAATCTCAAGTCTCCCAAATTTAGGGTTTAGGGTTTAGGGTTTAGGGTTT
>NW_013542845.1:7748-12029 GCF_000499545.2 Eimeria tenella
GTTTAGGGTTTAGGGTTTAGGGTTTACAGGGAGCCAGCGAGCCCCTGCTGGTGGCTTGTGGGGGACTCTCAGCTACTGCAGCACTGAAGGGCCCTCTAGTCTTCAGCAAGCAGCTAGTTGAAGCAGCAAACTTCTAACCCTACCAAACCCTAAACCCTAAACCCTAAACCCTAGGCTCTGCAGCAGAAGCGGCCAAGGGGGCCCCTTGCGAGTGTTTTGCTGCTGGCATTTTTAAATTTGTGTCTTTGTTTTTTTTAATATATTTTGCTGTTTTAAGTCAAATTAATTCCCTCAAAGTTTTAATGAATCCAAATTGAAGAACTTTTGAAACAAATTAATAAACAAAAAGCTGCTGGCTAGCTAGCTAGCTGCCCACTGAAGGCCTGCAGCTTCCCAGCTAGCTAACGACACAGCCAACTAGCCAGCTAGCTAGCTAGATAATTAGCCAGCTAGCCAGCTATCTAGTTAGCTAGCTAGCTAGCTAGTTAATTAGCTAGCCAGCAAGATATCTAGCTAGCTAGGTAACTAGCTAGCCAACTATCTAGTTAGCTACACAGCTAGCTAGGTGGCTAGCTAGCTAGCCAGATACCTAGCTAGCTAGCTAGCTAGCTGGCTAGCTGGCTGTGTCGTTAGCTAGCTGGGAAGCTGCAGGCCTTCAGTGGGCAGCTAGCTAGCTAGCCACCAGCTTTCGAAGCATTCAGCTGCAGCAGTAGCTGCAGCAGCAGCAGCAGCAGCAGCAGTAGCAGCAGCATTAGCAGCAGGATTACCAACAAAAAGAATAAAAATAAATAAATAAGAAATATGTATAATTCTCTTTTATTTTAGCAATGACACATTAAAAAGGGCTGTTTATTTCTTTACATATGTAAATGAAAAGCAGCAAGAAAGGGAAAAGCGAGGCAACAAAAGAGAAGAAATAAAACAAAAGAAGATCTGAGAAAAGATTTGAAGTTTTATTTTGCTGCGGTGTATCATCTGCTTGAGCTGTACAGACAGCTGGTATTTCTCGCCTTTAAAAGTGGGAAAAGACAAAAGTGTTGAAACGGGTTTTTTGAGAGTTAAAAGAGATAAAAGGGTTTTAATTGATGAAATCGGTTAATTTAATATTAATTAATTAATTTAATTCAAATTCAAAACCTTTTTTTCCACTTTTTGGTCCTTTTTGCTCGCAATTCAACTTCAAGGCAGGACTCTCTTTCTCCACAGCTGCGTGGGAGCCTGGGGGTGCACGTAAATCCGTGCAAGGGGGGGAAAGTTGCGGAAATTGCGTTTTTTAGATTTAAAAAAATTGAATTTAAAAAACTGAAAATAAAAAATGATTTAAAGCGATTTTAGAGGAAAGATTGCGCTGGAGATATAGAAGAAGCTGCTGCGCAGTCGCAATGGCGCTGCTCGCGCCTCCCCCGCAGTGCCTTTTGCTGCAGTCTGTTGCTGCGCAGTCGAAATGAATACTCCGCAATCAAAACCTCTTTTGAAATAATTAAAAAATAAACAAAAGTGTTATTTCAAGTCTCTTTTGCCTTTTTGCCGCCGCCGCCGTTTTAGACCAGTAAGCCGCGCGGTGTGCATACACCCGAACGCGTTGAAGCGTCTGCAGCTTTCCCGCGGATGGTTTTGAATTGTTTCAGCGAAATAAAAGAAAAAAAGGCATAAAAAACTAAATTAATTTGCTTTTTAGCTTTGAATGGGGGTAGATTGGTGCATCAGAGGCCTGAGGTTCCATCGCAGCTTTCTTGCGAGAGGCTATTGGCGGCCCGGGCATCAGAAACCGAGTGGAAAGAGAAGCTACTTCGCACGAAAGCGGAATTTTGGATTTTAATTTATTTTTGAATTTGTTTTCCGCTTTTTTCAGTGGCGCGTGAGTTCGAGACCCGGCTGTTCATCGGCGGCGAGTTTCGGGAACCCCGAGGCAGCAAGACCTGGACTTTGATAAATCCGGCGACAGAAGAAGTCACCTGTGAAATCCGAGAAGCCAGGCGAGTCCCCAGTGGTCCAGTGGCCCATTTCTTTCCCTTTCCGGGCCTCGAAAAAGGTCCATTAGTGGTGCTGGCTGTTGCGCGTTTTCCGGGTTTCTGGGGTGTACGTACACCCGGGCGGCGGCGGTGACCAGTGGTCCATTTTTTTCGTTTTTTTCGATTTTGGGGTCTCCGGAGGCCGCGAGTCCCGCGCCGCTGCCTCCCGACGCTCAACTGCTGCCAGTTGTTCAACTAATTGCATTTGTTTGGTCCTTTTGAAGTGCTTTTCAGCGAAGAAGACGTCGACGAGGCTGTGCGCTGCGCCCACGAGGCCTTCCCCTCCTGGGCCCTGGGCGTCGGCGCCCGCAGGCGCGGAGACCTCATGCTGCGGCTTGCGGATTTGCTGCAGCAGCAAAAAGAAGAAATTGCGGAAATCGAATGCATCAACGTCGGCAAGCCCATTCAATACGCCAGGTCCCTGCTGCTGCTGCTGCTGCTGCTGCTGCTGCTGCTGCTGCTGCTGCTGCTGCTGCTGCTGCTGCTGCTGCTGCTGCTGCTGAGGCGCCCACGCCGCCTGCGTCCGTTCGCCCGAGTTTTTCGCGAATCCCCGCAGCAAAAAGAAGGCAAACGAGCAAACAAACAAACAAATGAATCAACTGGCCAAGTAATGAATTAATTAACCAATTGATCAACGAATTGACTAATTTATCAACTAATATTTGCTTCAGAGCGGACGTGGACACCTGCATTGCGAACCTCCGCTACTACGCGGGCTGGGCCGACAAAATAAGGGGCGGCGCTTACATTCCAGTTCTCGACAAAAATAAAATCTCCTGCCACACTCGCAGAGAACCCGTCGGAGTCGTCGCCGCCGTGAGCTGTACATACACCCCACTTGCATGCGCTCGCCAGCTGTACAGACACCCCACATGCGTGCGCTCACGAGCTGCACATACACCCGAGCTGCGCATACACCCGAGCTGCACATACACCCGAGCTGCACATACACCCGAGCTGCACATACACCCGAGCTGCACATACACCCGAGCTGCACATACACCCGAGCTGTACATACACGCGACCCCTCCGCACATCCACCAGAGCCACGCAAACCCCGCTGCTGCTGCCGCTGCTGCCGCCGCTGCTGCTGCCGCTGCTGCTGCTGCTGCTGCTGCTGCTGCTGCTGCTGCTGCAGATAGTTCCTTGGAACTTCCCCCTGATGCTGCTGGTGCTGAAGGCGGCGCCCGCGTTGGCCTGCGGCTGCACTTTGGTGGTCAAAACCAGCGAGAAATCGCCGCTGTCTGCTCTTGCTTTTTGCAAACTTGTTCAAAAAGCTGTAATTCTTTTATTTTTTATTCATTTGTTTGTTTATTTGTTTTTATTCATGTATTTGTTTGTTTATTTATTATTTATTGATTTATTTGTTGTTTGCTTTTTGTTTGGTGTTTGTTTGATGTTTGGTTGTTGAGCTGAAGTCGCCGCTGTCTGCTCTTGCTTTTTGCAAACTTGTTCGAAAAGCTGTAATTTTTATTTACTTGTTGTTAGTTTATCATTTGTTTTTATTATTTATTTGTTACTTATTTGTTTGTTTTTATTTCTTTTGGCCTTTATTGGATTGCTTCTGTTCGCCAGAAATGCACTTCGACGTGCTGCGTTCTGCTGTTCCGCCGCACTCCTCAAGCTGCTGCTGCTGCTGCTGCTGCTGCTGCTGCTGCTTCGCCGCCTCCCCGCCAGCTGCTGCTGCTGCTGCTGCATCGAGGGCGCGTAGTAGTCCGTGTGTGTGCCTTCCCGGGCGCCGCTTTCCGCCTCGCCCTACCGCCCCCTCCCCCCGCCGCCGCCGCTGCTGCTGCTGCTGCTGCTGCTGCTGCTGCTGCTGCTGCTGCTGCTGCTGCTGCTGCAGGGCTTCCCCGGGGGCGTGCTGAACGTGGTGAGCGGGTGGGGCCCCAGCGTGGGGGCCCCCCTCGTGCGGCACCCGCTGGTGGGCAAAGTGTCCTTCACGGGGTCTTCGGCTGTGGGCCGCCGCGTGGCTGAAGAAGCAGCAGCAAAAGTGAAAAGAGTGACTTTGGAGTTGGGAGGCAAAAGCCCTTTGGTGGTTTTGAAGGACGCGGACCTGCAGCGCGCCGCCGAGGCCGCCTGGAAGGGGCTTTTCACCAACTCAGGCGCGAGGGTTTAGGGTTTAGGGTTTAGGGTTTGGGTTGGGGTTGGGCTAGGGTTTGGGGTTTGGGGTTTGGGGTGGGGTTGCGAGGGGGGTTAAGGCTTTTGCGGGGAGGTTTGCGGTGGAGAGATTTGCGGCAGAGGGGTGTTTTTCCGACGGAAAACGAGCAGC
>NW_013542846.1:0-268 GCF_000499545.2 Eimeria tenella
AACCCTAAACCCTAGTCCTCAGAGCCTTTGGGCGAGAGAGCCTAAACCCGAAGGACAGAAAGAAAGGCAGTCGCTGGCTAGAGCATAGAGAGATTAGGGTTTAGGGTTTAGGGTTTAGGGTTTAGGGTTTACTCCTGACACCAGCGCGTGCCCATGAGCTTGTGGACTGCAATGCGCATTCTATTGCAAGCCCCAAAGTAGCAGCTTGTGGGGTATAGGATCGGTTCCTGCTGCTGCTGCTGCTGCTGCTGCTGCTGCGGCTGCTGCT
>NW_013542846.1:307-1231 GCF_000499545.2 Eimeria tenella
CAGCGGCCTGCGTTTAAAAAGGCGGTAACTAAACCCTTCCTCTTCCCGGTAGAGCCCTGCAGCCAAACCCCAACCCCGAAACCCTAAACCCTAAACCCCAAACCCTAAACCGTAAACCCTAAACCCTAAACCCCAACCCCCTCCCTCCCGCCGCGCCCTCTGCCCGCACTGTCCCAGCCCACCCCAGCCCGTCCCGCGGCGCCCCAGCGCCCAGGGCCCAGGGCCTGGGGCCCAGGGGTTAGGGTTTAGGGTTTAGGGTTTAGGGTTTGCCTTTGAGGTCTGCGAGCCAGAGGCCCCGGCCCCACTCGACCTGGAACTCGAAGCAAACTGCTGCTGCTGCTGCCAGCTGGCAAATGTAATTCTCTTTATTTAAACATTTCAAAAATGAAGGAAATGAAATATGACCCCCCAGCAGCTTGAGGGGCCCCCGCGCATGCACGCGCACGCGGCAGCGCGCGAAGGGGGCCCCCGACCGCAGCGACAGCTGCGCGCAAACCCTAAACCCTAAACCCTAAACCCTAAACCCTCGGGCTTCGCTCGCCGGCCCCACGCTTCGGAGCAGGGGCCGCCGACGCAAGTCGTAGGAGAGGTCTAAAACGCCGAGGAACTCCGCCCTAACCCTAAACCCTAAACCCTAAACCCTAAACCCTACACCCTAAACCCTGAGCCTTAAGGCTGAACTCAAGGAAGCTGCAGTTGTACTCGTGACACTAGTCCCTGATGCAGCCCCTGTTGAAACGCTACACTTTAGGGTTTAGGGTTTAGGGTTTAGGGTTTGGCCTGCCGTCTTTAGATTAAGCGCTAGCTCTAAGACATCCTCCCGCATGCCCGGGACGGAAAGCGCTCCGTTGTACGTCCTGCTGCTGCTGCTGCTGCTGCTGCTGGTTTGGCCTGCCGCTGCTGCAGCTTCTGCTGCTGCTGCTG
>NW_013542847.1:0-2050 GCF_000499545.2 Eimeria tenella
GCAGCGGCACCGCAGCAGCAGCACCGCAGCAGCAGCAGCACCGCAGCAGCAGCACCGCAGCTGGAGCAGCACCGCAGCAGCAGCAGCACCACAGCAACAGCAGCACTGCAGCAGCAGCAGCACCGCAGCAGCAGCACCGCAGCAGCAGCACCACAGCAGCAGCACTGCAGCAACAGCAGCAGCAGCAGCAGCAGCACCTGGACGATGTGCTGCTGGTAGTCCTTGTGGTGGATGTCGAGGGCCTCTCTGTGGGTGAGCAGCGCGCTGGCGAAAGCAGCAAATCTTTGCTGCGGCGAAGGCCTCTGCAGCCGCAGCAAAAGAGCAGCAAGAAGACATCTGCAGCAAATCGCCAGCAGCTGTGGGGCCCCCCACAGCCGCCGGATCATCGAGGGGGAGTTCAGCAAGTAAGCAGCGCCCGTCAGACGCGCGTGCTGCAGTGCCTCCGCCCCGCTGCTGCTGCTGCTGCTGCTGCTGCTGCTGCTGCTTGACGGCGACAGCGGCGCCGGGAAACGCGGCGTCGCCTCCAGCGAAGACGGCAACACGCTGCCTGCAACAGCAGCAGCAGCAGCAGCAGCGAGAAGCAACGGGAATAATAAAAATGAAAGACAAAATGGGATTCAAAAGAGAGAAAGGGGATGAGAAGACATATGCAAATGCGCATTCCAACCATAGAAGCGAGAGTAGCAGGAAGCTGCTGCAGCAGCAGCAGCAGCTGCTGCAGCCGCTGTTGCCCTGCAGTGGTGTAGTGTTGTGCTGCTTCTGGTTCTGCTGCTGCTGCTTTGAGGGCTTCGACAAGTACTGCTGCTGCTGCGTTGCTTAACTATCTCGAACTGCTGCTGCGGTTGCTGCAGTTGCTGCTGCTGCTGCTGCTGTGGTGCTTGTGTCCTTGATGCACCTGCTGCTGCTTCTGAGGGGCTGCTGCCGCCTCCGTTGGATCCCGCTGCAGCCTGCGGCAGCAAAGAGACAAAAGCAGCTTTTACCTTTTAACCAAAATAGGTAAGATAAATAAAATAAATAAATTTAAAAAGAATAAAATAGAATGAAAAGACAAAAGGAAAAAGGAGATAAAAGAAGCAGCAGCAGCTCCGCGTGCGTTTTACCTGCTGCTTGTAAGTTTCAGGCGGCAGGAGTTCCTGCTGTTTTTGCGGCTGCTTCTGCTGCTGCTGCTGCTGCTGCTGCTGCTGCGGCTGCTCCGTGCTGGCCTCCAGCAGCTGCAGCGTCAGCAGCAAAATCGGGGATCGGATCCCCATGTAAACAGAGAAGGCTTCGCGCAGAATTTGCTGCGCCAGGCGGCGGGACTGAGAAGCAGCACAGCAGACACAACCCTGCTGCTGCTGCTGCTGCTGCTGCTGGACTGATTCGCAAAGGATAAAAGACAACAAATTCAAAAACGTCAAGTGAAGTAAAGAAGAAAACAAAAAGGGACCACTAAGAGAACAAAAAGAGAATCAATAATTAAATTAAAAGGACAATTAGAAGGACAAAACGAGACCATTAAAAAGACAAAAAAAGACAATCAAAAAGACAAAAGGAGACAACTAAAAAACCAATTAAGGAGACAATTAAAAAGACAATTAAAGGAATTTTAAAAAGAAAAAGAAAAAAGAAAAGGAGGCAAATGAGAAGTCAAAAGGAGATAAGAAGGAGTAGCAAAAGAGTGGAAAAAGCATCAAAACGTGTCGGGAAAGCGCAAAGAGAGTCAAAAAAGAATTTAAAAAAGGCAAAGAGAGGACAAAACAAAATCCCGTGAGAAGCGCAGCAAAAGGGGGAGCCGCAGCAGCAAAAGTTTGGAGAAGAAGGGAAGAAGAAGGGGCAAAAAGGACCTCGGCGTAGTGGTGCAGCGCGAGCTGCAGCACGAGCAGCAGCAGCTGCTGCTGCCAACCCCACACCCCCACACGCCCACGACGAGCAGCAACGCGGCAGCCCCACGCGCTGCAGACTCCCTGCGCCCACACGCAGCGCGGGGAGTCTTGCAGGAAGCCCGCTTCGTGCGCCCCTGCAGCAGCAGCAGCAGCAGCAGCAGCAGCAGCAGCGGGGGGGGCAGGAGAAG
>NW_013542847.1:2108-2375 GCF_000499545.2 Eimeria tenella
AACACACGAGATTTTAACGCAGGCGGTAAATAACACGCAGCAGCAGGGGGTGTGGAGGCTGCGGGGGGAGGGAGGCAGCAGCAGCAGCAGCAGCAGCAGCAGAGGTGCAGAGATAAACAGAGGCAGCCAAGTAGAAACCGAGGAGAGACGGGATTAAAGGACACAAGGAGAGACTGCGAAACCCAGAAGCTCCCGCAAAGATACCAGAAGCACCAGCAGCAGCAGCAGCAGCAGCAGCAGCAGCAGCAGCAGCAGACCGGAGCAGGA
>NW_013542847.1:2421-3424 GCF_000499545.2 Eimeria tenella
AGGAAGAAAGGACCTCAATGCCCTCAGCCTCGAAGCCGCTGCTGTGGGGCCCCCCGCCGTCTTTGCTGATTTTTCCTGCTTCGAAAATCCAGGCAGTGAAGGGCCGCAGCAGCAGCTGCCTTGCTGCTTTAAGGAAGCGCAGCTGCAGCTTGGCTTCCTCTCCCGTGTCTCCTGCTGCTGCTGCTGCTGCTGCTGGTGCTGCTGGGGCTGCGGCTGCTGCGATGTGCGCAGGCAGCAAAGGCCCGTCCGGCAGCGGCAGCTGCGTCTGCGCCACCAGCAGCAGCAGCGAAGCCAAGTTTTCAATGAGTGCCGCTGCTCGGAAGGGCGACACCGTGCTGCAGCTGCTGCTGCTGCTGCTGCTGCTGCTGGCGATGGGGCCTTCAGCAGCAGGCAGCTGCTCGTAAGGAGTTACAACACCCCACATTGGAATCCGCCGGGGCCTTTCGTCTGGCTGCTGCGCTGCTGCTGCTTTGGCCAGCAGCCGGATAAGCTTGAGGGCCCTGGCGAGCCTCGCGCGGGTTTTGCTGCTGCTCTCCTCTGCTGCTGCTGCTGCTGCTGCTGCTGCAGTGTGGGAGGGGGGGTCCTCCTGCTCTGTGAGGGGCCCCAAGAAGTCGGCTGGGAGGGCCTTGAGCTCGTCGAGGGGCCCCAGGCAGGCGGCCCAGCCTCCTGCTGCTGCTGCTGGTGCTGCTGCTGGTGCTGCTGCTGCTGCTGCTGCGTCTGGGTCTTTGGGGTCGGGCTGGGCGAAGGCCTTGGCTGCAGCAGCGACCTCCTCGCCGCCAATGCTTGCTGCTGCTGCGGCTTGGGCGTAGAGCGCTGCTGCTGCTGCTGCTGTAGCGCGGTCGTGCAGCAGCGGGAGCAGCAGGAAGCGGACAGCAGCAAGACCATAAGCAGCAAACTGCTGCGCTGCTGCCAGCTCCTGCTGCGAAGGCACGTGCCAGGCCAGCTGCTCCCCCCCCCTCTTGACCCAAAAGGGGGCCCCCCACCGCAGCAAAAAGAGCAGCCG
>NW_013542847.1:3476-3677 GCF_000499545.2 Eimeria tenella
TGCTGCTCATGCAGCAGCAATGAGAAAGGGCCCAAGGATAAACCCCCACCCAAGTTTCGATGCAGCGCCGCAGCAGCTTGGCCCCCAGGCGGTAGAGGTTTTTTGTGGGGTGCTGCAGCACGGCGTGGCAGAGCGCCAGCAGCTGCTGCTGCTGCTGCAGCGCAGCAGCGCCGCAGCCCCGCACGCAGGCGCTCAGCAGCC
>NW_013542848.1:0-288 GCF_000499545.2 Eimeria tenella
AGCAGCAGCAGCAGTGACAGCAGCACACCCACCTCGACGACCCGTGTGGTGGTGCCCGGAAGAGACAAGGGATCTGCTGCCTCCATTTGCTTCTGCACTCGCCGGTGAGCAGCAAACTGGCGCTCTGCTAGCTGCCTCATAGGCCTGCAACAGCAGCAGCAGCAGCAGCAGCAGCAGCAGATGCAGCAGCTGGAGCAGCGCGCGCACGCAGCAAGCCCCACGCTCCCCAGCCACCCAAACACGTCGGGCGCCCCCTGCAACAGCAGCAGCAGCAGCAGCAGCAGCCGC
>NW_013542848.1:367-563 GCF_000499545.2 Eimeria tenella
CAGAGGGGGTGGCTCATGTCTTGGAGGCCAAAATGCTTCCAGCGAGATTTGGGGGGCGAGTAAAGTTCGGAGTGTACAGACACCAGAAGAAACTTGAAGATGCAGCGGCCCCTCAGCAGCCTGTCTTCGTTTCGGGGTGGCCGGGGGCCTGCTGCTGCTGCTGCTGCTGCAGGGGCGCTGGCAGCAGCAGCAGCAG
>NW_013542848.1:642-1146 GCF_000499545.2 Eimeria tenella
CTGCGCGTATGACAGCAGCTCGGTGTCTGTCTCCTCGCCCATCCTGTCTCTCTCGGACTCCTGCGACAAAGCTGCTGCGCCCGGCTTTGCTGCTGCTGCTGCTGCTGCTGCTGCTGCTGCTGCGGGGGGGGCTGCAGCAGCTGCCTCCCTCTCGACCGGCGACGCGGAAGCAGCAGCAGCAGCAGGAGAGTCGTGCCGCTTCTCTCCGGCTTCAGAGTCTGAGGAGCCGTTTGCTGCCTCTCCGTTGCTGCTGCTGCTGCACTGGCTGCTGCAGCCCTGCGGCGCCTTGCTGCGGGCGTGCTTCCTGCCAGCAGCAGCAGCAGCAGCAACGGGAGACGCTGGCCGGCAGTCCCGGCAAAGACTCTCTGGCGGCTCTGCCGTGTCAAAGAGAAGCTCCACTACTCGGTAAAGACCATCGTAGCGAAACCCAACTTCAGGTGCGTACCTGCAGCAGCAGCAGCAGCAGCGGCAGCAGCAATAGCAGCAGATGAAGGCGTGCCCCTG
>NW_013542848.1:1301-1461 GCF_000499545.2 Eimeria tenella
CTGGCCTGGTGGCCGCGAATAACCCGCACGGGGTACTCGTGCTTCCAAGCTGTCCACAGGGCAGCATTTCTTTGGCTGGAGCCTCCGAGGGCAATTAGCTGGTCCTGCGGCGGGCGCAGCAGCAGCGAAGTGGCCCTGCTGCAGCAGCAGCAGCAGCAGC
>NW_013542848.1:3356-3972 GCF_000499545.2 Eimeria tenella
CTGCACTCGCTCGACCTGCAGCGCCCCTGCGCAGCAGCTGACGGACCACTGGACACTTTTGCTGCTGCTCCTGGCGCTGCTGCTGCTGCAGCAGGTGCTGCAGCAGCACGCCCTGCTGCTGCTGCAGCTCCGGGCAGCCCCAACATCGCCGTGGGCGTCTCCCAGCAGTGCTGCAGGCAGAAGCAGCAGCTGCTGCATGTGGTTCCCCGCCGGGATCGCTGGACCCCTAACCCTAAGCCCTAAACCCTAAACCCTAAACCCTAAACCCTGAGTCATCAAGCAGCAGCAAACACTCCCGCAATATCCCTCAGAAGGAAATGGGAAGGGCTCTGCGGCCCTGGTGGTGAGAAGAACGGAGTGACCCCCAGATGGTGGTGAAGCTGCTGCTGCTGCTGCTGCTGCCGCAGCTGCTGCAGCAATCTTCGCTGCTGCAGTCGTTTGTGACGCCCTAAAACTTAAACACAACACTTAACGGGGTAAACCCCTGCAGCAACTTTGGTGCAGCAAGCAGCAGGAGGTCGTGGTCCACCGCCGGGGGCACCAGCAGCTGCAGCAACACCAGCCCCGCATGCAGCAGCAGCAGCGGCTACTTCTGCTGCTGCTGCAGCGGCTGCAT
>NW_013542849.1:0-221 GCF_000499545.2 Eimeria tenella
TCTTCCTCCTCCTCCTGCCGCACTTAGCGCAGCTACTGCGATTGCTGCTGCTGCTGCTGCTGCTGCTGCTGCAGTGTTGCTGCGCTCAAGCGGCTGCCGTTTTCGCCCTCCTCTTTGACAGCTCTTCCAGCCAACTGCAAATTTGCTGCTGCTGTGGAGCAGCGCCGGCGCCGCCGGTGCAGCAGCAGCAGCAGCAGCAGCACGAGCAGCAACAGCAGCAC
>NW_013542849.1:307-922 GCF_000499545.2 Eimeria tenella
CAGCAGCACCAGCGAAAGTAGTAGGGGCCGATGCGGGGAACTCGGTGCCAGCAGCAGCAGCAGGAGCAGCAGCAGAAGCAGCAGCAGCAGGAGCAGCAGCCGCCACAGCGACAGCAGCGGGGAGCGAGAACGCAGCAGCATCTGCAGCAGCAGGAGAAACAGCACAGCAGCAGCAGACGCATCAGCAGCAGCAGCAGCAGCGCTTGCTTCTCAAGCTCCGCTGGCCCTGTCTGCAGCAGAACCCACTAAAGCAGCAGCAGCAGCAGCAGCAGCAACAGTTGTAGTGACCACTGGTCCATGCAAATGTGCGGGAAATGGGGAATCTGAGGCGCTGTTGTTTTCCTACAGACATACCAGGTTTATTCTCAGGGGGTAGGCATCAGCTGCTGCTGCTGCTGCTGCATTTGCTGCTGCTGCTGCTGCTGCTGCTGCTCTACTTCGCTGTTGCTTCTGCTGTTGGCGACGGACGCGCATCTGCTGCTGCTGTTGCTGCTGTTGCTGCTGCTTCTGCCGTAAGTGGCGCAGCCTACTGGCGCTCGTACTGCCTTTGCTGCCTTTGCTGCTGCTGCTGCTGCTGCTGCTGCCGCTTGCTGCCGCTGTCTATTGCTGCCCCAG
>NW_013542849.1:992-1161 GCF_000499545.2 Eimeria tenella
GCTGTCTTTCCGAGGGCTTCTTTCTCTGCGCAGCTCTCACCCCCCGTGCTGCTGCTGCTGCTGCTGCTGCTGCTGCTGCTGCTGCTGCAGGCCGGATGGGGAAGCGTTTGAGCCAGTGCGATTCGACGTGTCCCTTGCGCCTCGTTTGCTGCTGCACTCGGTGCAGCAG
>NW_013542849.1:1259-1439 GCF_000499545.2 Eimeria tenella
GATTCCTTCGGCTTCTTTTGCTGCTCTTTTTGCTGCTGAAGTGCTGCAGCCTTTTTACCTCTTTCAAGTTGCTGCTGTTCTTCTTTGGGTCTTAGACGAATATTATTCTTACGCGCTGCTGGTCTCCATAATAACTCTTGCTTCCACTGTTTCAGATGTGCTCACGGAAAGGCAAGAACA
>NW_013542850.1:0-250 GCF_000499545.2 Eimeria tenella
CAAACCCTACAGGACACGACAGCAAAATCTCCCCTGCCAGAGGCGGGTCGGAATGGAGGGTTTTCTTCCGCAGCAAAAGACTTTCTTGCTGCTGCTTGTGTGCTGCTGCTGCAGGTCCCTGCTGCAGCAGCTGCAGCAGCAAGCCCACCGCCAGCGCCCCCACCAGCGCCCTCGTGCCCCTGCTGCTGCTGCTGCTGCGCCTGCTGCTGCTGCTGCAGCAGCAGCAGCAGCAGCAGCCGCGGGGGGGGGG
>NW_013542850.1:314-838 GCF_000499545.2 Eimeria tenella
ATCTTTGGGCGGCGCCGGGAGAAGTGAAAAAAATGAAAACCGAAATTCGGCGGGGCTCTCATTTTCAGGTGTACAGACACCTCGTGGCCTCAAGGAGAAAGAGAGGCATAACTCGTGCTGCAATTTGACCTGCTGCTGCTGCTGTTGCTGCTGCTGCTGCTGCTGTTGCTGCTGCTGCTGCCGTTGCTGTTGCTGCGACTGTCGCTGCTGCTGCTGTTGCTGCTGCTGCGGCTGCTGCTGTTGTTGCTGCTTGCGTACTCCTGGGGCTGTTGCTGTCGGTTGCGTTGCCGCTGCTTTTGCTGCTGCTGCAGCTGCTCCCGCTCCTGCCGCCCGTGCTGCTGCTGCTGCTGCTGCTTCGTCCAAACCTGCTGCTGCAGCTGCTGTTTTACCTGTTGATTTACCTGCTGCTGCACCTGCTGCTTCACCTGCTGAGGCACCTGCTGCTGCCCATGCTGCTGCTGCTGCCTACCGCGGCTGTTGCTGCTGCAGCAGTCACACCAGCAACAGCAGCAGCCCCACCAGCT
>NW_013542850.1:924-1349 GCF_000499545.2 Eimeria tenella
TGTGCTGCTTGGGGCTTAAAGGAAGCAAAAGAAACAAAGATAAACAAATTTGAAATTAAAAGGGTTTAGGGTTTAGGGTTTGCGCGTCTGCTGTCGGCGCCGCCTCTTGGCGCGAGCCGTTGGTGCTCCTGCAGCACTGCCAAACCCTAAACCCTAAACCCTAAACCCTAAACCCTAAACCCTAAGCCCTAGAGCGGTTCTAGAAACCGGGATTCGCCCGAACAGGCATCGTGGGGAGATAGAATTGAGGGTTTACGCGCTAGGGTTTAGGGTTTAGGGTTTGGGCAGCAGCCGAAGGCACTCCCCTAGACCTGAACCCTGCAGTTCACTTAGGGTTTCGAGAAGCAAAGAAAGAGTCGTTTGCTGCTGCTGCTGCTGCTGCTGCGCCTTCTCTGTCTCAAGCGAAGACTAGCCGAAGCGGCAGC
>NW_013542851.1:1876-2067 GCF_000499545.2 Eimeria tenella
TGCAGCAGCTGCAGCAGCAGCACCAGTGTGAAGCAGCAGCAGCAGCAGCAAGGCATCCTCCTGCTGGTGAATTGCTGCGGGGAAGAGACGGCAGCTGCACGAGAGGTAGAGCGCTCTTATTCGTTTTTTGTTTCTGCTGCTATACTCAAGACTGCTGCTGCTGCTGCTGCTGCTGCTGCTTCATTTAGTTC
>NW_013542851.1:2167-2683 GCF_000499545.2 Eimeria tenella
AAAAGGAGAGGGGCCCCCGTGTCTCCTTGAAGCTGCTGCTGCTGCTGCTGCTGCTGCTGCTGCATTCTTTTGCTGCTGCTTTCTTTGTTTGTTATTTTTATTTATTTCAAATTGCTTTTTTAAATTCTTTATGTGTGCCCATGAATGCGTCAAGCTGCCCCTCCAGGGGCTGCAGCAGCAACCGCAGCAGCAGCGCCGCAGCAGCAGCAGCAATGCACCAGCAGCAGCAGCAGCAGCGGTCGAAGCTGCTGCTGCAGGCTGCAGGTTTTTCTTTCCTTTGTTACTTCTTGCTCCACTGCTGCTGCCTGCGGCCCTCGACAGCTCTTAATATGTTTGCTGCTGCGAACAGCAGCAGCAGCAGCAGCAACAGCAGTTTATTATTTAAAGAAAAGGCCCAGGGGCCCCTCCCTCTTCATTACTCCTCACGTGGGGACCCCATGGGGGGCCCCCTTGAGCAGCGGCGGCTGTCCGAAGACAGCAGCGCAGCAGCAGCAGCAGCAGCAGCAGATGAAGGTG
>NW_013542851.1:2797-3080 GCF_000499545.2 Eimeria tenella
AGGAGGAGGACGCAGCAGCTGCTGCAGCGGAAGCAGAGCGCTCAGCTGCAGCAGCAGCAGCAGCAGCAGCAGAAGAGGAGCAGCAGGGCCCAAGAAGCTCACTTTCAAGTTTGAAAGGACTGAGAGGAATTGCAGGAATGTTCATTATTGCTGTTGCATGCATCACTGCTGTCTCCGCGGGCACTGGGGGTGAGCCAAACAGCTGCTGCTGCAGCTGCTGCTGCTGCTGCTGCTGCTCCTGCTCCTGCTCCTGCTCCTGCTCCTGCTGCTGCTGCTGCTGCTG
>NW_013542852.1:0-1070 GCF_000499545.2 Eimeria tenella
GGCGCAGCAGCAGCAGCAGCGGCAGCAGCAGCGGCAAACAGAAGCAGCAGCAGCAGCGGACGCAGCAGCAGCAAAAGGCAGCAGGGCTGCGGAGGAAGATCCATAAAGCGTATTGAACCACTGAGGACCATTGGTCCAGTGGGGAGTTTTAAAAAGGTTGCGGCGCTGACTGTTTTATTTAATTCTAGAAAAAGAAGTGAAGATTACTTTGAGGGCTTTGCTGAAACAAAGACGCAAGCCGCAGCTGAGGTGTACGTACACCTGAACCACCAACCCCACACCCACGAGCTCATGCATGCACGCGCGACCCTTCGCAGTGCACAGGCTCAAGGCGCAGCAGCAGCAGCTGCTGCTGCTGCTGCTCTTTTGCTGCCGAAGAGGCAGCGCAGCAGCAGCAGCGAGAGCTGCTGCTCTTTTCCTGCCAGGGAGGCAGCGAAGCAGCAGTACCTGCTGCTGCTCGTTTGCCGCCAAGGGAGCAGCGCAGCAGCAGCTGCTGCTGCTGCCCCTTTGCTGCTGCGGGAGCAGCGCAGCAGCAGCAGCAGCAGCTGCTGCTGCTGCAGCAGCAGCTGCAGCAGCAGCTGCTCAAGAGGCACCAGCAAGACACACACGAAACGAGAAAACGAAGAAGACTGCAGCAAGAGAAAAAACCCCACTTTGGGGTTTTGGAAAAGAAAGAAAAAGAAAAGGAAAGAATAAAAAGATCAATTGGAGTTTCGGAAATATTTAAAAGATACAAAGCTTCAAAAAACAAAAGACCAAAACCCACGACCTGTCTATACACCCCAACTCGCCTCCGCCTTCTTTCCCTTCGCCGCTCCTTTTGGAGGGCAGGGGGCCCCGGGGGCCCCCGAGCTGCTGATTGCTGCTGCTGCTGCTGCTGCTGCTGCTGCAGTGTGGGGCCAGCAGAAGCAGCTGCTGGGGGCTCGCGAGGCGAGGCCCGCAGCCGCCCCGCCATGTGTACGTACACCTCAGCGCACTAAACAAACCATCAGCTCGCCACTTTCGAAGATAACTAAAGAGATTAAAGCAGCAGCAGCAGCAGCAGCAGCAGCAGCAGCAGCCCCGACAAA
>NW_013542852.1:1129-1418 GCF_000499545.2 Eimeria tenella
AGCGGCCCGCGCCGCTGCTGCTGCTGCTTCTGCTGCAGCTGCAGCAGCAGCAGTCTTTGCTGTCTGTCCCTGCCGAACCACGCAGACAGAGAGACCCCACAGTGGCCCCTGCTGCTGCTGCAGCACGAAGACCTGCTGTGTCTTTAATTAAAAAGAGACACAAACTCTCGGGCAACTAGTCCTCTCCTTTCCTTAGCTGTTCATTGCTTCCTGTCCCATCCTCAGCAGCAGCAGCAGCTGCTGCTGCAGCAGCAGCTGCTGCTGCTGCAGCTACGGTGCGGCTGCTGCT
>NW_013542852.1:1494-1755 GCF_000499545.2 Eimeria tenella
AAGCCCCACAGCTGCAGCAGCTGTGCAGTCCGCCAACATTTGTGTCTGCCACTTTGAGTTCATTGGGGGCCCCTGGGAGCCTCCCTCCCCCCCCTCTGCATGCTGCAGCAGCAAACGGGGGCCCCACACGGGAGCAGCAGCAGGCTGGGAGGGGGGGGGCCCTGGCCACGCTTCAGCAGCAGGAGGGGAGAAAAAACCGCTCACTTGTCTTTGCTGCTGCTGCTGCTGCTCGTGCTGCTGCTGCTGCTGCTGCTGCTGCTG
>NW_013542852.1:1788-2002 GCF_000499545.2 Eimeria tenella
CTGGTTCCAGCAATGTCTTGGGGTGTCCGTACAGCTGGTGGCAGGCGCGCACCGCTGAAACTGAAGGGGCCCCCCATCACCCGCGGGGGCTCCTGGGGCCCCCAAAACCTCTGGGGCCCCCAAGATATCTGGGGCCCCCGGGGCTCCCGGGGCCCCTGAGGCCCCCGGGGCCCCCGGGATCCCGGGGGCCCCCGGGGGCCCCGGGGGCCCCTGG
>NW_013542852.1:2044-2634 GCF_000499545.2 Eimeria tenella
CTCCAGCACATGTGGCGGACTGCGAGCTCTAAATCTGCTAGGAGAGGGTCAAATGTCTCCTCCTTTTTCGTTTTTTTGATTTTCTTTTTTTCTGTTTCCTTTTCAGTTTTTTCTTCTGTCTCTGTCGGGGACCCGCCGCCCTCAGCAGCAGCAGCAGGCAGCTGCTGCAGCTGCAGCAGCAGATCCCAAGGCGCCCCTTTGGGGCCCTCTCGGGGACCCCCGGGGGCCCCCCCGTCTTGGGGGGCCCCCTCCTGGGGGCCCCCTTCTTGGGGGCCCCCCTCCTGGGGGCCCCTCTTGGAGAATGGAAAAGGGTCTGGGGGCCCCTCTGCTGCTGCGTCCCCTAGTGGGGAAAAGGGGGAGAAAATGCTGCTGTCTGTGTCTTCGTCTGCTGCTGCTGCTGCTGCTGCTGCTGTCAACGGCGTGTCCGGTGGACTGTACGTACACCGCGTCGCAGCAGATAAGGGAGACTGACAAAATGCTGTTGAACTTTCTTCCCCATCAGGGGGGTCCCCGGGGCCCTCGGGGCCCTTGGGGCTCCCGGGGGCCCCGGGGGCCCCGCAGCAGGGGCTGGGGGGCCCCTGGGGGGACAG
>NW_013542852.1:2676-4024 GCF_000499545.2 Eimeria tenella
GCAGCGAGGAGGCCCTGGGGAGGCCCCAGCAAAGTTGCTGCAGCAGCAGACACAAGACACCCCACAGGAGGCCCTCAGCTGTACGTACACCCCAGCAGCTCACGCAACTCGCAAGTGGCCCTCAAGCTGCAGCCGGCAGCAGCAGCAACAGCAGCAGCAACAGCAGCAGCAGCAATAGTAGTGGTAGCAGCAGCAGGGGTGGTAGCAGCAGCAGCAGCAACGCTGCTAATCTTTTGCTAGGGCTGTGTGGCCTGAGTGAAAAGTGCTGCAGCAAATGCATTAAATGCATTAAAGCCTGGAAAAGAGACAAAAGAAATAATAAATAAATAAATAAACCAATTACCTCTTTTTGTAGACTTCCTGAATCTCCATAGTCCCCTGGGGGGCCCCTGGGGGCCCCCAAGGGAGACCCTAGGGGCCCCGAGGGGGGCCCCCCATCTTCTGAGACTGAGAAGAGACAAGAAGCCGCGGGACCTGCAGCAGCAGCAGCAGCACACTCTGCAGCAGCAGCACAGCTTGCAGCAGCAGCAGCAGCAAAGTCTGCAGCGGCAGCAACGCAACCTGTAAGGGCGAGGGCAGCAAAACCCGCAACCGCAGCCACATCAGGACGAGAACTCATAGCAGCAGCAGCAGCAGCAGCAGAACTTGCAGCAGCAGCAGCAGCAGCAGAAACTAAAGCAGCAGCAAGCGGCAGCCGCGAAGCAGGAGCAAAGAGGCAAGTAGAGAGCAGCAGCGGCAAAAAAAAAGGCAAAAAGGCCCCAGCAGGAAACCCCACAAGCAGCTAGAGAACATTGAAGGCAGCAGCAGCAGCAGCGGCAGCAGCAGCAAACTAAAAATAAACAAAAAGCCAAGGATGAAAGAACCAGAACTACACCCAAACTCTCTTTCTTACTTCGCGGTAGTGATAAGGGGGCCCCCATAGGGGCCCCCAGCCGGGACCCCCGGGGGGCCCCCAGGGGGCCCCCTTGGGCGGGGGCCCCCAGGGGGGCCTCCAAGGGGGCCTCCAAGGGGGCCCCCAGGGGGCCCTCTAGGGGGCCCCTCAGGGGGCCCCCCTCGGGGGCCCCCGGACTGTGGAGAGGCAGTACCCAACAAGAAGGTGAAAGATGTCTTAGTCTTGCTGGGGCCAGGAGCTGCTCTGCTGCTGCTGCTGGTAGCCTGCTGCCCTCCCCCTCTGCGGCTGCTGCTGCTGCTGCTGCTGCTGCTGCTGCTGCTTCATCCTCGGGGTGGATGCTGTCGCTGTCGCAGGTGCTGGCGGGTGTCTTTAAGCAGCAGACGCCTTCTGGAGTTGTTAAAAAGTCATATTTGGTGGCCAGCTGCTGCTGCTGCTGCTGCTGCTGCCGCTGATCTT
>NW_013542853.1:0-433 GCF_000499545.2 Eimeria tenella
TCAGTTATTCATTTATTTATCATTTACTGATTTATCATTTGTTTTTATCATTTCATTTATTTTTATTTATTTTATTTATTTCTTTATTTTTGAATTTATTTTAAATCCATTCTATTTCTCCTTATCCGTCCTCCAAACCCCCAGCGGATTTCCGTTTTTCTGTCTTCCTTCTCTCCAATTTAGGGTTTAGGGTTTAGGGTTTGTTGGCAGTTAATTCCGCGCCTTCCTTTTCACACGCCATACCTGCTTCCGTTCAAACCCTCCATTGTATCTCCTTTAAGGGTTTAGGGTTTAGGGTTTAGGGTTTAGGGTTTAGGGTTTATGAACACCACTTGCCGTTATCAGTTCCACTCCCTTCCCCTCCAACTCCATAACCCCCCTCCAAACCCCACCCCGCCCTCCCCTCCCCCTGCTGCTGCCGCTGCCGCTGCTG
>NW_013542853.1:515-699 GCF_000499545.2 Eimeria tenella
CAACGGGACCTCGATGATAAGTCTGGTGATAAAGCCCAAAGACGAAGTCACGCGAATTAATAAAATGCTCGCCGACGAATTCGGAACAGCTTCCAACATCAAAAGCCGCGTGAACAGACTTTCTGTGCTTTCCGCCATCACCTCCACCCAACAAAGTCCAAACCCTAAACCCTAAACCCTAAAC
>NW_013542853.1:1620-1747 GCF_000499545.2 Eimeria tenella
TGTTCGGAAGTGTGCAGGGAAACAGCCGCGAAGTGCTGCACCGGTTTGCTGTTGATCTTCCCAAGAAGCACGGAAGGGGGGGGCAGTCCGCGCTGCGGTACGTGCTGCTGCTGCTGCTGCTGCTGCT
>NW_013542854.1:0-222 GCF_000499545.2 Eimeria tenella
GCAAATACAGCAGCAGCAGCAGCAGCAGCAGCAGCAGCAGCAAGTGCTCACCGTTCATGCTTGGGTTTCCACCTTTCTGGGTCTGGGGGCATTTGGGGTTTGCTGGGGTCCCAGCCTTTCGGATATTTGATTTTTTTTCTTTTCTTCTTCTTGTCTGCTGCTGGCTTCCCCGCTGCTGCTGCTGCTGCTGCTGCAGCAGGGGCCCTTCTGCTGCTGGGAGGC
>NW_013542854.1:260-469 GCF_000499545.2 Eimeria tenella
CTGCTTCTCCACATCTTCGCTGTCAAATAAATCCAAAGACATCGGCAGCCAGCGCATGAGGCGGTGTACGTACACCTGAGCGCTGGGCAGGTTGAGTCGCGCAAGAGCTTCTGCGAGTGTCAGCGTGGCTCGCAGTTCTGCTGCTGCTGCTGCTGCTGCTGCTGCGGGCTCCTGCTGCTGCTGCTGCTGCTGCTGCTGCAGCCGCCGCA
>NW_013542854.1:492-1376 GCF_000499545.2 Eimeria tenella
GAGCCGCTGCGTACTCCCACCGAGACAGCGAAGACGCTATTTCTGCTGCTGTCAAACAGAGGTCCACGTAAGCAGCAGCGCTGCCCTGCAGCAGCGGCAGCAGCAGCAGCAGCAGAAAGATGCAGCAGCAGCAGCACCACAACCCGGACCAAGTCCCGCACAGAAAGAACAGGAAAAGGAGGATGCGCACAGGCCCACCACCACTCACATACTCGCTGGAGCAGCTGCAGCAGCTGCAGATGCAGCAGCTGCAGCAGCAGCAGCAGCAGCAGCTGCAGCAGCTGCCGCTGCTCACTGTACGCAAGACATCTCTGCCATATCGCCTAGCACACGGGCTAACCACCCACGCAGTCGCAGCAGCAGAACAGTACCACTGGCTGCAGCAGCTGCAGCTGGAGCAGCAGCAAGAACTGCAGCAGCTGCAAGAGCAGCAGCTGTTGGAACAACACCAGCTGCTGCTGCAACAGCAGCTGCTGCAACGACAGCAGCTGCAGCAGAAGCCCCAACGGCGAAAACGGAGAAGGCGCTACTGGAGACGAAGACGGCAGCAGCAGCAGCAGCAGCAGCAGCAGCAAGAAGGGAGCCAGCAACAGCAGCAAGACCACCGACACCAGAAACGGCTGCAGCAGAAACGTCGCCAGCAGCAGCGGCGGAGGCGAAGACGGCAGCAGCAGCAGCAGCAGCTACGGCAGCAGCAGCAGGACGAGTGGTATGAGGACCAGCGAGAGCAGCAGCTGTTGAGGGAGCAGCAGCAGCAATGGCAGCAGCAGCAGTGGGAGGAGGAAGGAAGAGACAGGACACAGCTGCCGCCTATTGACCGCGAGCAGCTGCTGCTGCTGCTGGGGCCGCGGCAGCAGCAGCTGCTGCTGCGCCTCACCAGCAGC
>NW_013542854.1:1407-3533 GCF_000499545.2 Eimeria tenella
CAACAAGCAGCAAAGTGCTCGAAGTGCTCAGCATGTCAGATGAACAAGCTCGAACTCAGCTGGCAGCAGCAGTTGCAACAGCAGCAGCAGCAGCAGCAGCAGCAACGGGAGCAGCAGCAGACGCGCTCGACGTCGGGTCCCAGCTGCCTCCGTCGGCCGCTGCTGCAGCAGCAGCAGCCGCAGCAACAGCAGCAGCAAGAGCCACGCGACACATAGCAGCAGCAGCAATACCCGCAGCAGCAGCAGCAGAAATCATAACTACGCTGTGGCCCCCTGAAGAAGCAGCAGCAGTAACAGCAGCAGTCACCGTCGCAATAGCAGCAGCAGCAGCAGCAGCAAACGGCTTCTCTGCAGCAGCAAGAGCAGCAGCACGCGCCACGCAACGCGGGTCCCCAGAAGCCACTGCTGAGGCCCAACTAGCAGCAGCAGCAGCAGCAGCACTCAGCCAAACAGCAGCAAAAAGCATTTTGCGCATCAACAGCCTCGTTTGTGTCAGTGACAGAAGCAACAGCAGCAGCAGCAGCAGAAGCAGCAGCAGAAGCAGCATCAACTCTGCTGACTTCACCTAGCTCCGCACAGCCAATAGACGCCGCAGCCACACAGCAGCAGCAGCAGCAGCAGCAGCAAGTATTACCTGAGTTTCCTCCAGAGCTCTTCTCTGCAGATCTAGAGAAGCTAAAACGCCTTCGACATCCCCAGCTTGCTGCTGCAGCTCAGCAGCAGCAGACAGCAGCGCTAGGTACTCCCTGCTGCTGCCCTGCTGCTGCTGCTGCTGCTGCTGCAGGTGCTGCAAGAGCTGCTGCTGCACGTCCCGCAGCAAAGTGCGGAAGCCCTGACGGTTGCCTTGCTGCAGCAGCAGCGCCAGCCGACATATCTGCAGCTGCAGCCGCTGCGTTGCCGTCGCTGCTGCTGCTGCAGTGTTGCTGCTGCTGCTGCTGCTGAGCGCTGGCGAACTCAGCAGCAGCTTCAGCAGCTCGTCTGCTTTTGTTGGCCGCGATGCAGCAAACTGAACAACAAATAAATAAAATAAAATAAAACTAAGTAGAACAAATAAATAAAAATTAGATTAAATGATAAATAATCATTATATTAATTAGGAAGCAGAGGCATTTAAGGGGAAACAATTCCACTGGCACAGCAGCTGCAGTCGCAAACCCCTTTTCAGGGTTTACATCATTTAGTTAAGCAGAAGCAGCAGCAGCAGCAAGAAAGAGCAGCAGCAGCTGCTGCTGTTGCTGCACCTGCGCTGCTGCCTTCAGCCGCAGCAAAGAAACTGAACTTCCAAAGCGAGAAGTCAGCGATGCCAAGACACGGCGGCACTCCTCCACCTGCAGCAGCAGCAGCAGCAGCACAAGCAGCAGCAGCAGCACAAGCAGCAGCAGCAGCAGTGCGAGAATTGGGGATTTCGGTAGCAGAGGGGTGGTGCTGCGCGACGTAAGTGCAGCAGCAGCAGCATCAACTCAGGCAGCTGCAGCATCCAACACCTCTGCTGCAACATAGCAGCAGCAGCAGCAGCAGCAGCAACAGCAGCAGCAGCAACAGCTGCGCCTACCCGTCCGCCTTTCAGAAGGCCTATGCACCGATTGACTCCAATGCCCAAAGCCTGCAGCAAACACGCAGCAGCAGCGGCAGCAACTACTGCAGCAGCAAACACGAGGCGCAGCAACAGCAGCAAGGGCAGCAGCAGCAAGAGCAGCAGCAGCAGCAACTGCACCTGCGGGACAGTGAGTTTGCGTTCCAGTGTCTCTGTTGCTCCTTTTGTGGCTCTTCTTATAAGAGCATCCAAATCGTGCTGCTGCTGCTGCTCCTCCTGCTGCTGCTGCTGCTGGCCTCTGTTGAGGGCAGCAGCAAACGCGTTGGTGACTGCAACTGCAGCAACTCCTGCGTCTATGGTTTGCTGCTGCTCAACAGCAGCAAGAACAGCAGAATAAATATCTTCTGCTGCTGCTGCATTTCCCACTTGCTGCTGCAGCACAGCTTGCTGCACCAAAACCCCCGCGAGCTCTCCGCTGTCTATACACCGCAGCGCGTCTCCAACAGCAACGCCAGCTTCTGCTGCACACAATTCTGCAGCAGCAGCAGCAGCAGCAGCAACAGCAGCAGCGGCGGGGTTTAGGGCACAAACG
>NW_013542855.1:0-183 GCF_000499545.2 Eimeria tenella
CCCCAGCAGCAGCAGCAGCAGCAGCAGCAGCTCAGCAGCAGCAGCAGCTCAGCAGCCGCTGTACCATCGCTTCAAGCTGAAACAGCAAAAACGGCAATCAAAACGGCGGCACACATAGCGGCTGCAGCAGCAGCTGCAGCAGCAGCAGCACCCGCAGCAGCACCACCTGCAGTTTCCACCTGC
>NW_013542855.1:325-491 GCF_000499545.2 Eimeria tenella
CCATGAATGAGCCAATCTTGAACTTCTCAGCCGCAGAGCAATTAGGTCTGGGCCCGCCAAATGTGGGGGCTGGTGCCAGCAGCTAACTGCTGAGGCCTCCTGAGGGGGCGGAATGCGAGAGCCCAGCAGCAGCAGCAGCAGCAGCAGCAGCAGCGGCAGGGGAAAC
>NW_013542855.1:535-1530 GCF_000499545.2 Eimeria tenella
AGCAACGTGCGAGTGTGCGTTCAACTGGCCGTTGAGCAGCAGCAGCAGACGCTGCAGCAGCAGCAGCAGCAAGATGCGCGTTAGAGGGTGCTCCCCCGTGTGGTGGCGCTGGCTGAAGGCAGCAGCTGTTGCTGCTGCAGCAGCAGCAGCAGGCGCGGGTTTGCTGCTGCTGATTGCTACCTCCATTGTCCCTCTCCACAAGGCCCGCAGCAGGCCTAGCAGCAGTTACTTTGCTGCTTGCTTCGGCGTGTCTGTTGCCATGGAGAGTGAGTTCTTTCTTTACCATTTATTGTTTAGTTATTTATTTATTATTCATTTATTTATTTGATGTTTATTAATCTGTGTATTTATTTTCCTGTCTCCTTATTTGCTGTTCACTCATTTGGCTGCGCTGCTTCTTTGAAGCCGATTGCCCGGCAGTTTTGCTGCTCAGAGCCAACAGGAGCAGCAGCATCAGCAGCAGCAGCAGCAACTGCAGCAGCAGCAGCACCAGCAGCAGCAGCAGGTGTGCGTTTGTTTATTTTGCTGCAGAGGTGCACTACGGCTTAATTCAGGTGATGCCTCTTTTGGCTATGAAGCAATTCTACTTGCTGCCCTCACCAGAAGCAGCAGCAACAAAAGAGCCAGCAGCACCAGGGGAGCCAGCAGCACCAGGGGAGCCAGCAGCAGCAGCTGGGGATTCAGAAGCAGAAGCGGAAGGAGAGCCGGAGGAAGCAGCAAGGGACGCAGCAGCAGCAGCAGCAGAGAAATCGGCAAAAACAGCAGCAGCTGCAGCAGCAGCAGCAGCAGCAGCGCAGCAGAGGGCGAAGACCGGCAGACGCATAGGCCTTTCGTCGTTTCCTCTTTCTTACATAACTTCGAACGCGGCGCTGCTGCGGCTGACTCCGCAGCAAGCAGCAGCAGTCGCTGCTGCTTCGCTGGACCCTGCTGCTGCTGCAGACGCAGCAGCAGAGGCAGCAGCTGCAGCAGCAGAAGCGGACGCCCGAGCCGCAGCC
>NW_013542855.1:1649-2475 GCF_000499545.2 Eimeria tenella
TCCTCCTCCCACCCAGCAGCAGCAGCAGCGGCAGCAGCAGCAGGAGGGTGCGACGTGCATTTGTTGCTGTTTGTGCACGGCCATAGGGGCTCTTGGACTTCGTTTTTCCCGTTGGCGGAAGCAGCAGCAATTAGCGGGTTGTGGGGCGGCAGCAAACTGTACAGACAACCTGCTGCTGCTGCTCCGCTGCCGCAGCAACTGCTGCCGCAGACACAGGGGCCCCTTCGCTGGCACAGTTTTGCTGTTGACTTCAACGAAGAAGCCACGGCCCTCCACCCCCTCCTCGTGGACCAGCAGGTGCTGCTGCTGCTGCTGCAGTGCTGCTGCTGGAATGCTGCTGCTGCAGCAGTGCCGCTGCTGCTGCTGTCGCTGCTGGGGGTGGTGGTGGTGCTGCTGCTGCGGCTGCTCGTGGTGCTGCAGCTGCGTCGGCGTTGGGCTTGCAGCTGTCGCGCTGTTGCTGCAGACTCTGTTGCTGCTGCTGCTGCAGACTGTCCTCCTGCTGCTGGTTCTGCTGCTGCTGCGTGTGTCTTGCTGCTACGGGTTGCTCCTTTGTTGCTGCTGCTGTTGCTGCTGCCTGTCCGTGAGTTTGAACCGCCGCTGAAGACGTGGCTGAGCCTCTTGCTGCAAGCGCCCCTCTGCTGCTGCTGCTGCTGCTGCAGGCGGAGTTTATCCTGCGGAGTCTGCAGCAGCTGCTAAAGCTGTATGCGGCTGCTGGGCAGCAAATATGCCACTTGGCCGTAGTGGCGCATTCTTTGGGGGGCCTCTCGGTGATGCGGGCTGTGTCGCTGCAGCAGCAGCAGCGGCGGGGGGGGGGGGGGGGGGGGGG
>NW_013542855.1:2529-3234 GCF_000499545.2 Eimeria tenella
GCTGCTGTCTCTGTTCTTTATTAATTCTCCCCTAAGTGGCCACCAGCTGCTGCAGCAGCTGCCGAGTTTCCAGTTCATGTACGGGCAGGTGCATGCAGACTTTCCTGCGGCCCTGGGCCTCGCCCCTCCGCAGCAGCAGCAGCAGCAGCAGCAGCGCGCGCTGCTGCTGCCACGCACTGTGGGGCTCTTCAGCTTCTCCTCTGGAGTCCACGACATTCTCGTCCACGAGTCTGTCGCGAGCTTTCCTGTCGATACACCTGAGCTGGCCCCACACTTTTTGTGGGGCCGCTCAAAGCTCAGAAGGGCAAGAGCCAGACTGCAGCAGCAGCAGCAGCTGCTGCAGCAGCAGCTGCACTTGCTGCAGCAGCACCACGCCCGCCGCCGCCAGCTCCACAAAGTTGCGCCCATCAGCCCCGCCGCCTCGACCAGCAGCAGCGACGCCACCAGCAGCAGCACCAGCAGCAGCAGCAGCAGCAGCAGCAGCAGCTCGGAGTGCATGGGGCCCACTGGTTTGCTGCGCTGCGGGCTGCTGTCGCCGGCAGTTTTCTACCAGCGGGTTTCGCTGCCGCTGGCTTCAGGTGTACACACATCTTCTTGCCACGAATGTCCTCTTTTGTCTCCTCCGGAAATAAAGCTGCTGGTGCAGCTGCTGCATGCGCAGGCGACTTTGGCGCAGCAGCTGCAGCCTGCTGCTGCGCAGCTGCG
>NW_013542855.1:3322-3670 GCF_000499545.2 Eimeria tenella
TCTTGGATGGCCCGCTGGTTTGGCCTCCGGGACAGCGAAAGGTCCAGCAGCATAATGGCACTGCGGAGGCCTCCTGCTACTGCTTCGGGCAGTTTGCTGCTGCCACCTCCAGGGCTGCCGCTGCGGACCCCTTCGAGGCGTTTCAGGCCTCATTTGCTGCCGCCAATGCAAGGCGCTGCTGCTGCTGCTGCTGCTGCAGACGCGCAGGCGGGGTCTGCAGCGGGCGCCTGGAAGGCTTCGCCGGAGCCCTCAGCCGCCGGCGTGGCAGCAGCAGTGACAGCAGCAGCAGCAGCAGCAGCGGGGGCTGCTGCTGCTGCTGCGGAGCCGCTAATGGCTGGGGGGGGGGGG
>NW_013542855.1:3696-3845 GCF_000499545.2 Eimeria tenella
AGGCGCAGCTGGCGCTGCTGCGGGCAGAGCGGCAGCTGGCGCAGCAGCAGCAGACACACATGCCGCTGCTGCTGCTGCAGGACCCCGAGCCGCAGGTCCCCGCCGCCGCCTACAGCAGCAGCAGCAGCAGCAGCAGCGGAGCGCCTTAA
>NW_013542855.1:3945-4181 GCF_000499545.2 Eimeria tenella
AGTGCCTTACGAGTTTGTGGTGGAAGCACAGGTGAACTTTCTGGCTCTCTGCCGCTCCCTCTTTGTTGTTCATTTTACAGTTTTCTTTTGGGGAGTTGCTGCCAGCGCTGCGCTGCTGCTTGGCCTGACCTGCCTCTTTCTGCTGCTGAAGTTCCGGCAGCAGCAGAAGCAGCAGCAGCAGCAGGAGCCGCAGCAGCAGCAGCAGCAGCAGCAGCTGCCGCCCCCCGGGGGGGGGA
>NW_013542855.1:4209-4509 GCF_000499545.2 Eimeria tenella
CGGTGCCGGGGCAGCAGAGGGCGGCTGGAAGAAGCGCTTTGAGAAGCTGCTGCTGCTGCTGCTGCTGCTGCGGCGTGGGGGCCGCGCTGCTGCTCGCTTGGGTGCTAGGTGGCGTGCAGCAGCAGCAGCAGCAACAGCAGCAGCAGCAGACACTCTGAAGCGGCCCTCGTCTTATCCTTTCAGCGTCTTCTGGGGCAGCCGCGGAGGCCTTGCATACTACTTGCTGTTCCTGTGTCTCAGCTGCGCGCTTTGCTGCTGCTGCCAGCAGCAGCAGCTGCAGCAGCTGGCCCCGCTGGGGGG
>NW_013542855.1:4559-4758 GCF_000499545.2 Eimeria tenella
CGCCGACCTCGCCCACGGCCTTCATGCCGCTGCCGCTGCCGCTGCTGCTGCAGCTGCTGCTGCTGCTATGCTCTTCTGTCGTGCTGCTGCTGGTGCTGCGTGTGTTCATGCTGCTGCTGCTGTGCTCGCAGCACCTGAAGCTGCCCTTCAGGGGCCCGCGGCGACGAGCAGCAGCAGCAGCTGCTGCTGCTGCAGCAAA
>NW_013542855.1:4795-4939 GCF_000499545.2 Eimeria tenella
TCTTTGCTGCGCCTTTTCGGCGAGTGGCGCCGCTGCAGCAAGTACGCCCGGAGGCGGCGGTTTGCGCCTCTGTCTTTGCGTCCCGGGCGTGCTGCTGTTGTGGCTGCTGCACCAGCAGCAGCAGCAGCAGCAGCAGAAGCAGCA
>NW_013542856.1:0-7959 GCF_000499545.2 Eimeria tenella
GCTGCACGAAGCAGACGCGGACGGAGACGGAAAAATAAACTTCGAAGAGTTTTGCGGACTTATGCGGAAAGTGCCTTCGCTGGCGCTGGTCACCGAGCACACTGTCTCCATGATGCGCAAGACCTGCAGCAGAACCAACGTCTCCGACATGGCCTGCATCAACTAGGCCTGCTGCTGCTGCTGCTGCTGCTGCGGCTGCGGCTGCGGCGGGGGGGCGGGGGGGTGGGTGCGGTTTTGGGGCTGCAGCTGCAGCTGCTGGGCGGGCAGCTGCAGCTTTTGTTGGGGCAGCGGCAGCTGTTGCTGCTGCAGCGGAAGCTACAGCTGCAGGTGGGGAAGCAGCAGCAGCAGCTGCTGCGGCTGCAGCTTTGGGTGCTGCCGCTGCAGCTTTTGGTGTTGTTAGTTATTGTTGTTGCAGCTGCAGTGGGTGGTTTTGCTGCTGCTGCTGCAGCGCGTGGTTTTGCTGCTGCAGCTGCTGCTGCTGCTGGGGGAGAAACTGTGCACAGAAGCAGCAGCAGGGAGGGCGCGGGGGCGCAGCAGCAAGTGGAGGCGCGGAGCTTTTGTGGGCCCGTGGCGTGCCCTGAATCAACTACATGGGGCAGCAGCAGCAGCAGCAGCTACTGCTGCTGCTGCAGCAGCTGGTGCTGGTCTGCAGCAACTGCTGCTGCTGCAGCTGAGGAGGCAGCGAGGCCCAGGGACTTCGGGCCCGGCCGGCTGCTGCTTCCAAATGAGCTGCAGCAGCTTGAAGTGCTTCTAAAATGAATGTTCTTGTGAAATAATATTAATAAAAAACCCAAAATAAAAGAAATGTATAAATGTGTCGCTGCGGACTCCGCCGCAGCAGTGCAACCGAGCTGCGCATACACCCGAACGCGAGCACCCGCAGCCGCCGACAGTCTCGGCGGCTTTCGAATATTTGAGTTGCAGGAGAAAATAAGTGGAAATAGAAGAAAATAATGAATCAAAATGGACTAAATTGAGTTAAAATGAACTAAAATGAATTAAAGTGAATTAAAATGAATCAAAATGAATCCAAACAGTCCTCTTCGCAGCCAGTGCGCAGCCAACTGCTATTTAGGCCGCCGCATTGCAGCCAATTTGCTCTTGTGTTCATTTCGGCAATTCGGCGAGATTTTTTCTGTTTTTATTTTCTACAGCAGCAAAACAAACACTGCCCCCTTCAGGGGCCTAGTTCTTTCTTCTTCTGCTGCTGCTGCTGCTGCTGCTGCCGCAGTGCTGCTGCTGCTCCTGCTGAAGTGCTGCTGCTGCTGAAGTGCTGCTGCTGCGGTGCGGCTGCTGCTGATGCAGTGCTGCTGCTGCTGGTGTTCCTATTACTGCTGCTGCTTTTGCTGCTGCTGTTGCTGATGCTCTGTCTGCAGCACTAGCGGGTTGCACCTTAGCAGCAGCTTATATACCCCCTTTTAGGGTTTAGGGTCTAGGGAAGGGTTTGGCGCGGAAGCAAGCTCTGCAGAATTCGCATTTTGCATTCAGCTTGGTCGGCTAGATGTTATTTTACATTTTATTGAGCAGATAACTTAAATATATAAATAAAGAGATAATAGTTAAGTACATTTATTTATTTATTTATTTATTCTGAGTCCAGATGCTTTTAATGGAGCTCCGCTAGCTGTGGCCTTTTTGGGCTAATTGAAAAGTGGCGAAAGTATTTTTGAAAGGAAAGAAGTGGAGGCATTTGGGTGTCTGCGGAGCACTGGGGTGTACGTACACCGGAGTGTCTGCAGTGCTGGGGTGTACGTACACCGGAGTGTCTGCAGGGCTGGGGTGTACGTACACCCGAGCGCTGCGGTTCGCAAAGACTTTGTTTTATTGGCTGAAGGAGTTCTGGACAGAATGCATGTCGTATTTGTAGTGAGTCTTTTGGGCCTCGAGTTTGTCGATTTTTGCAATGGCTTCCTGCAGAGACACCGCGTTTGGGGTGTACGTACACCTCAGCTCCACACCAACGCACCTCCAACTGCTCTTCAGGACTTTCCACTTTCATTTCTAAAGGCTCATTTGCCTTTGCAGTTTCCGCCCCGTTCAGCGCAGCTTGTTCTTCCTGAATTGCATGCAAGTCAAAGGAAGCACTTCATCGCAAACTTCATTATTTCTTCAATTTATTAATTTAATTAATCCAATTAATTCAATCAATTCAATTAGTTCAATTAATTCAGTTATTCAATTATTCAATTATTCAATTTAAATGAAAACATTGGAGAAAAATCGAAAACGAATTGGCAACGAATTGGAAAATTGGGAAGGCAATTCAAATGAAGTATTCAGCAGAAGATGAATTAATCAACAGTGGGGAATTAATTAATTTGAAATGAATTAATTAATTTGAAATGAATTAATTAATTTAAAATGAATTAATTAATTTAGAATGAATTAATTAATTTAAAATGAATTAATTAATTTAAATGGAATTCATTTTAAAATAATTAATTTGTTTTAAATCAATTAATTTGTTTTAAATTTATTAATTCATTTTAAGCCAATGAATTCGTTTAAAAGGAATTAATTAATTGAAAATGAATTAATTAATTTGAAATGGATTAATTCATCTTCGATCAGTTAATTCATTTTCAATTAATTAATTCATTTAAATGAAGTAATTGGTTAAAAATGAATTGATTTACAAGGGCTTAATTAATTTAAAATGAATTAACTAATTTAAAATGAAGTAAATAAAGGTAAATTAATTTTTTATAAATAAATTTCACAATTTAAAAAATTCAAATTTTCGTTGAAGTCCTTCACTCACCATCACTTGAGTCATCGCCTCCTCCACGTCTGAAAGATATTCAAATTAATTCAAAATGTTTCAAATTCAAATTAATTTAAATCAATTCAATTCAAATTAATTTTAATTCGAATTAATTTATATTAATTTGAATCAATTCAAGTTAATTCAAATTAATTCAAATCAATTCAAATCAATTCAAATCAATTCAAATCAATTCAAATTAATTCAAAATTAATTCGAATTATTTCAAATTGATCTGAATTAATTTGAATTAATTTGAATTAATTAAAAGAAAGCAATTAAATGAGAAAACGCAAACCTGCGACGGAGTCCGGCTTCACGACCATCACGGGAATGGGCACTGAAGTAATTTAAAAAGAATTAAATAAAAACAAAAATAAAAATAAATTTAATTTAATTTAAATACTCATTTCCGGCTCCTGCATTCCCTGCAAAATCCCTGAAAGTCCAGCAGCCGCTGCATGCGCAGCAGCAGCTACTGGATTTGCTGCTGCAGCAAATCAAATCAAATCAAACCAAAAGCCCTTTTTCGACTAAGTCCAAAAGTCTTACCTGGGGGCCCCTGGGGCCCCTGGGGCCCCTGGGGCCCCTGGGGCCCCGGGGCCCCCGGGGGCCCCGGGGGCCCCGGGAACTGAATTTCGACGGAGGCCCCGGGTCCCGCGTTTTGGCGAGCTGTTTGCATGCAAAAGGGGGGAAGGAATTCCATTAAATGCAACAAATGCTGCTGCATGCAAAAGGAAAAGTCTCACTTTGCTGAAAGGCTTGTTTTCCTGCAGAAACTTCATTCAAAATCCCCGAAAGCTCCTGCTGCAGGGCCCCCAGTTTGCTTTGCTGGTCCGCCACCATGGCCTTGAGCTGGTCGATTGAGGGGTCAATTTGCGCGCTGAAAGGGAAAACTCCGTCGAATTAATAAACAAAAAAGTAATTAAAAAGTAATTGAAAACGAAAAGCAAAAGGAAATTAGTTTTCGCCGCAAGATTTACCTGCTTCGCGTCTCAGAGTGCATCAACAAACGAGTGGCGCTGGTGCGTGCAGAAACGCAAATTTCAAGAATTGCAAAAAAGTGAAAAAGTGCTTTCATCTTGCACTTTGCAAATTCCCCAATTCAAAGCTTTCCCCAATTCAGATTTCTTCGAACTCCATGAGCCCTAAGCCACAGAAAAACTCAGAAATCTGCAGTTCTGAATTGAGGTGAAATTCAAGTTTCTGCAGTTGCTGCGTCTCTCTGCGCGCTGGAAGCTGCAAAAGGAGAAGAAAAGAGAATAAAATAGGTTTAAATACTTCACGCGTTCTTTTTAGTTTATAAATACTACAAAACTTGCAAGAAAAATTGTTCTTTCGACGGCGCCTGCAGATTTAGCTTTCTTCAGGAGCTGCGTATACACCTGAAAACGAAAGCTGCAATCCACAGGCGATCTTCATGCATTCCAAAACTTGAATTTTCTTTTTTCTATCAGCATCTTTTTTAAAATCTTCGCGGAATATTATTTTTCAATTCGTCCTTCAGTTCACTGCAACAGTGCAGCAAAACAGGGAAAACTGGCAGTGAGTTTGGGCCCCAAGCTCGGGTGGTTTTGCCTCGAGTTTGCCTCCTTCTGTGATCGGCAAATTCTCTTCTCGTTTAATTCACTTTAATTCAAAAAAGAATTGTGATTTGATCCTCTTGCTTGACATCTCAGGAAAAAGACAGAACAAAGAGAATACTCAAGGCTAAATTGCATTTTTTTGCATTTCCCTAAATTCGGCGGAGTTCGAAGACGGGCTAAAGCGCGATTCTCTTATAATCGGCTTCAGGACTATTTCTCTCCCTTTTGCTGTCTTTCTTCCTTTATTTGAATACATATTTGTTTTTTTTCGTTTCTTCTTCATTTGTCTCTGGCCAGCTGCGCTTCTGCTGCTGCTGCTGCTGCTGCTGCCAATGAGCAGCATTTCAAGCCGCAGCAGCAAAAAAGAAATTCAACAAAAGGCGGAAAGCAAAGAGTTGGAGTGAGTTGGAGTGTACGTACACCTGAGGCATAGCGACGCGGGTGTCGCTGTGCTTTGAGCAGTTAAAAAGGCATTTATAAAAGAAATGAAATTCAAAATAAAATAAAACAAAAGAAATAAAACACATCCTTCCTTTGTCCGTCTATTTGGCCTTCGTCAGGATCTTCAAAGCCTGGCAGCAAAGCAGCGGCAGCAGCAAACCCTAAACCCTAAACATCTAAACCCTAAACCCTAGAACGACTAGCTGTAAACCCTAGACCCACAGCCTCGCCCTAAACCCTCACAAATGTTGCTGCCTCTCGAGAAAAAGGAGAAGTTTCGTCGATGCCCTTGAAAGTCAGAAGAACCGGCACCCCTGCAGCAAAGCCTCGCAGCCACGCAGCCCATGCAGCAGCAGCAGCAGCAGCAGCAGCAGCAGCACGCACCGTTTTTCTTAAGAACAGCCACGCAGCCCATGCAACAGCAGCAGCAACAACAACAGCAGCCGCACGCACTGTTTTCCTTAATAACAGCCACGTAGCCACATACAGCAGCAGCAGCAACAGCAGCAGCAGCAACAACAGCAGCAACAGCAGCACGCACCGTTTTCCTTAAGAACAGCTTCTTTTGTGGCAGGAGAGGCAGCAGCAAGATTTGCTAAGGCTCGCAGCAGCGGCGCTGTATGTACACTCCAGCGCAGTAGCAGCCAAACCTCCTCGTCTCCAGGCTGGGGCTCGGGGGCCCCCTCAGGCAGTTGCTGCTGCTGCTGCTGCTGCTGCTCTTCTTGCTGTTCCTGCTGCCTCTTCTTCGCCGCCATCACTGCAAGCACTTGCTGCTGCTGGTAGAGACGCAGCAGCTGCAGCAGCGTCAGCCCCAGCAGCTTCTGCTGCTCCTTAAACTCTGCGTCTGACTCTGGGGCCTCCGTCCCCCTTGCTGCTGCTGCTGTTGCTGCTGCTGCTGCTGCTGCGCACTGCTGCACTGCCTCTGCCACGTGGGATGTGAGGAAGCACAAACGCTTCACAGCCTCATTTACTGTCAGCCATTTTGGCAAACCCGGAGACCCGCAAATCCTGCGAGTGCTGCTGGTCCAGCAGCTGTTGCTGTCGTCGCTGCTGCTGCTGCTGCTGCTGCTGCTGCTGGAAGGCGCTACTGCTTCGGAGTCTTTACTTAGGAATTGAGCCAAGGGAGGAGGCATGGGGTCAGGCAGAGAGAAGTGCAGCAAGTCAAAATGCTGCTGCTGCTGTTCGTTCTCTTGTTGCTGCTGTTGTTGTTGCTGCTGCTGCGGCTGTAGTGCTGCAGCTGCTTCTTCTTTGTTGTGCTGCGCGATGGCGCAGATGAACTTTAAAAAGGCAAACTGATCCGTTGTTGCTGATGCAGCAGCTGTTGCCTCTGCTGCTGCTGCTGGAGCTGCTGCTGGTCCTGCTGTTGCTGCTGCTGCTGCAGAGAAATATGTGCGTTGGGCCTGCTGCAGCTGCTGCACTCCCCGCAGAGCGGCTTCGAGCTGCTGCCGCAGGAACTGCAGCATAAGGCTGGAGGTTCCCACCTCCTGCAGCGAGCCAGGGACCCTAAACCCTAAACCCTAAACCCTAAACCCTAAACCCTGAACCCTTGGACCTAAACCCTAGAGCCTAAGGTTCAGCACGAAGTGCAGCGCAGCAGACAGACACGTTAACGCTTCGTGTTTAGCAGCGAGACGCTTAGGGTTTAGACTCGCTGTTACACAAACCCTAAACCCTAAACCCTAAACCCTAAACCCTAAAACCTAAACCCTAAACTCTCAACCTACCTGAAAAGTTCTGCTGGGCTTGTTTGTCCCGTTGTATTCCTCTTTGAGAACTGCTTCTGCAACGCTTAAGAGATACAGGGGAAGATTGCCCTTAGCAGCAGCAGCAAACTTTTGCTGGAGCTGCTGCAGCAGGAAGGCGCAGCAGCTGCTGCTGCGCTGCCCCTTGGCTTCAGAGGGGTTCACCAGCGCAAGCGCAAACAGCTCCAGCACATCCACCGTCATCTCCCTGAACCACAAACCCTAAACCCTAAACTCTAAAACCTAAACCCTAAACCCTAAACCCTAAACCCTAGGCCTGGCTGCAGCAGCTGCTGCACTTACTTCATAGTGTAATTCAGAAGACGGATAAAAGGGGCACAATGCAAACGAGTCAACAATGAGCAGCAAAACAAAGAAACCCATTCCCCTGCTTCCTCTCGGGGGGCCCCCTGGGGGCCCCCCTGGGGGTCCCCCTGGGGGCCCCCATTGGGGGCCCCTGAGTCGGGGGCCCCCAAGGTGTGGGGCTCTGCTGCAGCCTGCATTGCGATGAAGAAGAGAGCTGCTTGCAGCTGCAGCAACAACAGCAGCAAGGATGGCAGCAGGAATAAGGGTCTAGGCCCTTAGGGTTTGGGTCCTAGGGTTTAGGGTTTAGGGTTTAGGTTTACAGTGCGTAGGGGTTTAAACCGCGCTGCTTGTTTTCCAGTCTCGTCAGCCACCGTAACCCTGTGTTGCTGCTGCTGCTGCAGCACTCGCACCTCCTACTCCAGCAGCAGCAGCAGCAGCAGCAGCAACAACAGCAGCAGCAGCAGCAGCAGCAGCAGCAGCAGGCCAGACCTCAAGAAGCTGCTCTTCAAGGAGGCCCTTGGCAGTCTCGTCGCTACAGCCGAAGAGAAGATGAAGAAGCGCAAAAGAAGATTCAACAGATGCTGCAGCAGCGAACACAACAACCCCACCAAACGCTGCACACACAGCTGCTGCATGCAGCAGCAGCAGCAGCAGCAGCAACACGGGAAGCAGCAGCAGCAGCAATCCCCAGCGCAGCGCAGTACCAGAGCACAAGGTCAGCTCCAGAAGCCGCAGCCTCCCCACAGATTGCCAAATTTGCTGCAGCTGTAGAAGCTGCTGCTGCTGCTGCTGCTTCTGCTGCTCACTGGCAGCAGCAGCAGCAGGGGATCGTGCTGCAGCAGCAGCGTTGCCTAGCAGCTCCAGCAGAGCCTTCGGCAGCAGCAGCGCTTCTGCACAGACGAAGGGAAGAGAAAACCACGCGGAAGACCCTTCTGCTGCTGCTGCTGTTGCTGCTGTTGCTCTTGCTGCTGTTGCTGCTGTTGTTGCAGCTGGAGCAGCAGCAGCAGCAGATGATGATTTCGAGAGAAGGCCCCAGGCAATGCTGCACACCTCCACCACCTGCAGACGCAAATTCCAAACCCTAAACCCCAAACCCTAAACCCTAAACCCTAAACCCTAA
>NW_013542856.1:8059-11279 GCF_000499545.2 Eimeria tenella
GCTGCACCTCAAACCCTAAACCCTAGACCCTAAACCCTAAACCCTAAACCCTAAACCCTAGGCTATGTGCGGAGACCGCGTTCTTCAAAAAAAAGAAAGTGCATGCGTTGCTGCTGCTGCTGGGCCCTTTCGGTTGGGGTGTACGTACAACCCGTTGCTGCTGCGCTGTCTGTACACCCAAAGCTCGCAGCTGGTCATACGACTGCCGCGTTGCTGCTGCACAGCCGTCTAAAGCTGCTCTTGCTGCTGCTGCTGCTGCTGCTGCTGCTGCTGCTGCTGCTGCTGCTCTTGCTTTTGTTCCTGCTGCTGCTGCTGCCCTTTGGGGCTGCATGCAGGGCCTGCGCGAGGCGCGCTGCGACGGCGTCGGATTTGCAAACTAGGGAGAAGGCTCTGCTGCTGCTGCTGCTGCTGCTGCTGCAGCTGCTGCGGCTGCTGCGGCTGCTGCACGGGAATATGGAGGCGTGGCGCTTCGCTAGCTGCTGCGCCAACTTATCAATTCTGGTTTTTCTTTTTTTGAATTTAATTCCGCTGAGTTCTTCAGCATCTTCTCCGGAGTCTGTTTCTGCTGCTGCTGCTGCTGCTGTTGCTGCTGCTGCTGCTGCTGTCTTGCGCTCGCGCAGCTGCTGCCGCATGCGTCGGTTTGCTGCGTAGTCGTCTGCCTGCTGCTGCTGCTGCTGCAGCAGCTGCGCAGTGGCTTCCCTGGCGCTGCAGATTTCTTCGCGCTGCTGCTGCTGCTGCGGCGTCTCCTGAGCAGCAAGCTGCTGCTGCTCCTGCTGCTGCAGCAGCAGCCCCCTTTGCCTGCGGAGGAGAAACTGGTGCTCCTTCTGCAGCAGGGGGTTGGCCTGCAGGGTCTGCTGCTGCTGCTGCAGCAGCAGCAGCGGGTTGCCTGCTGCAGCATCGGGCACGTCTTCTTGCTTCTGCCGCAAGCCGCTGCTGCAGATGTAGCTGCTGCTCTTCGGGTCTGTGGTGATGCAGCAGCTGCTGCTGCAGCAGGGGCAGCGGAAGCAAAAAGAGTAGACAGGAGAAGAAAGATAAAAGCCAATTTGCTGCTTCTTTGCGTTAAAGCGAACTCCCCTGTCTAGCACTGCAGCACAAGACAAACAAAATACTTTAAATGGCAGTTCAAATCGAATTATTTGCTGCTGCTGCTGCTGCTGCTGCTCGCCCCGCCGCCTCCGGTGTACAGACACCTCGCCGTCCGGAGGCCGGTAGTACCCGTCCGCCCGAACCGCAGCCAGAGACGACATCCTGCTGCTGCTGCTGCTGCTGCTGCTGCTGCTGCGGGAGGGGGGCCCGCAGCGAGGAAGACCGCTGCTGCAGATGCTGCTGCTGCAGCTGCTGCTGCTTTTCAGGGAAAAGCCGGCAGAAAGACGGGCACAGTGGACCCGTGCAGCTGACCCTATGCCGGAAACAGAGCAGCAACTTGCTGCTGCTGCTGCTGCTGCTGCTGCTTCTGCTACTAGTGCTACTGGGAAGGGAGGGAGGCGAACTGCACCGGCTTTTGATTCCTATGCGTGGGAGCAGCTCTGGCTGCAGCGCGAACAGCTCAGCGCGCAGCAGCAGCAGCAGCTGCTGCTGCTGCAGGCTTTGCTGCAGCAGCTGTTGCAGTTGCTGCTGCAGTAGCTGCTGCTGCTGCTGCTGTCAGGCCTCGAAAGCGGTGGCAGTCGCTGCGGAGGCGGACTTGAGTGCTGCAGCAGCGCGGTGGAGTAGCAACAGCAGCAGAAGTCAGGTGCCTAGTCCTTAGCAGGCGAATTAAGTGGCAGCAACGAGCTAGAGTTGAATTTAATAATTGCAAAAAGAAGAAAAGAATTGACAAAAGGAGGCGGAAGCCGCAGAAGCGAAGCAACAAGAGCTGCCTGTACACCCCAAGCCAGCCAGCAGCCAGCGGCGCCTAGGTCCAGCCAGCTGCTGCGCGTCTAAACCGATAAAGCGGCAAATAAGGAAATAAAATAAATAGAATAATTATAAAATATCCGAAAATGAATTAATTTGACGCTTTCTAATTCCTCCGACGAGCGCTGGAGCTGCAGTGACAGCCGACAGGTTCAATGCAGTATATGTAGAGCTGGGGCTGCATGCACGCAACTAAAAAGAAATGTAAAGAACACTTTCCATTTTGTTTCTTTTTCTTGCCTAATTCTTGTTTTCCCCCGCCAGAGGAGCCTGCGGTTTAGGGTTTAGGGTTTAGGGTTTAGGGTTTAGGGTTTAGGGTTTGGGAAGTGTGTCCTAATCATCTTTCTTGCTCTGCGTCTTTTGCTGCGGGTGTGTCAGTACTATCCCGAGTGGGGCCTTAGCCGCAGAAAGCTAAACCCTAAACCCTAAACCCTAAACCCTAAACCCTCGCTGCAGTAAACCCTAACCCCTCGAAATGGCCCCGTTTTCCAAGGGTTTCCCGCTGCCGCGCAGCAGCAAAATGCGCTCCTTATACTCCATTGGCGAAACCCTAGGGCCCCCAAACCCTCGCCGCAGGCCCAAACCCTCGCTGCTGGACCCTCCTGCTGCTGCTGTTCCGCTGAAAAAGGGTTTGCCGCAGCTCAACCAGCAGTTCGACACCCTCAACACAATCGTAAACCCTAAACCCTAGACCCTAAACCCTAAACCCGAGGCTTCAGGGCCCGCCTGCAGCCCGCAGCGCTGGGGCCTGCTGCTGCGCCTTCGAGGCGCGCCCGGCGCGGCGCCGCAGGCTGCAGCGTCTAGCGTCTAGGGTTTAGGGTTTGGGGTTTAGGGTTTAGGGTTTAGGGTTTAGGGTTTGCAGGTGACAGGGTTTCGAAAGTACCAACCTCCCCCCCAAAAGCTGCCGCCCCCCCGCCGCGACTTTTCTCCGAATTCTTTCGGAGAGGTTTTTGGCCGCTTCCGCTTCCAAGTCCTCGGCCACTTTCCCCGTAATGCTGCTGCTGCTGCTGCTGCTGTTGCTGCTGCTGCGGCTGCTGCTGCTGCTGCTGCTGCTGGCTACGGTGATGCCGGTGCTGCGGATGCTGCTGCTTCAGCGCGTGTTGCTGCCGCATCTGCAATGCTTCTTCCGTAGCAGCACACAGCACTACTACTACTACCACTAGCAGCAGCAGCAGCAGCAGCAGCAGCAGCTAGTTGTTTGGTTTTGCTGCAGACAACGGCGACGTCTTTCGCGACGAGATGCTTCGGGTGTCTAGGGACCTCCACCTTGTGGGGTGGGTTAAATGCAGGCAAAGATTCGCCATTGGACATGTCAGCTGCTGCTGCT
>NW_013542857.1:0-300 GCF_000499545.2 Eimeria tenella
CAGCAGCAGGGGGCGCAGCAGCAGGCGCAGCAGCAGCAGCAGAAGGCCTGCGAGGCAGCTCTCCGGAAGCCGCGCTGCTGCGGCTCGTGCTGCAGTACGTGTGGTGGTGTCAGGGATCTTTGCTGCTGCCACTTATTCCTCTTTTTGGAAAAAGTTTATCTCTTTTGAATTTTTGTTGGATGTTTTCTTTTTCTTGCTTCGGCTGGAAGCGCAAGCGGCCCCAGCTGTACGTACACTCCGGCCTCTACCAGCAGCAGCAGCAGCAGCAGCTGCTGCTGCTCCTCCAGCAGCAGCAGGAGC
>NW_013542857.1:471-608 GCF_000499545.2 Eimeria tenella
CAGCAGCAAGAAGAGGCCTCCGCAGTTCCTTTCTGGGCGGGGGGGCATCCCCCCGACCGCGCGTCGCAAGCGCAGCAGCTGGGGCCGCCGCAGCAGCAGCAGCTGCTGCGGGCCGCTGCGCAGCCCCCGCCGCTGGT
>NW_013542857.1:667-1386 GCF_000499545.2 Eimeria tenella
CAGCAGCAGGAGAGCCTCGAGGAGTGCCTCTCCGCCTTCGAGCAGCACTGGGTCTACTTCGCAGGCTTCGGAACTCCAGTTTGTGCTGCTCATTACTTTGTTCCGGAAACAGCAGATCTTGCTGTTGCTGCAGTGCTGCTGCCGCTGTCGATCTTGCTGGCGATGCGGGCGAGCCCCGTGCGCTGCAGCAGCAGCAACCCGCAGCAGCAGCAGCAGCTGCTGCTGCTGCTGCAGAAGTACAAGTACGTCGCCAGGCTCCCCATCTTCTTTCCCGTGCAGCTGCTGACCCGCACCACTTTGGCGTGGCTGCTGCAGCGCCTCCCGGGGGGGCTTTTGTCTCCAAACTGCAGCAGCAGCAGCAGCAGCAGCAGCAGCAGCAGCGGCAGGCCGTGCAGGAGCAGCAAGGGGGGACGCTTGGCTCTGGCGAGAAACCCGACCTCGGGGGGGAGGACAGCAGCACCTGCTGCAGCAAACGCTGCTGCTGCTGCTGCTGCTGCTGAGCCTACTGCCACACGTCTTCCGCAAACAATCTATGAGCAGAAGCAGCAGGAGCAGCAGCTTCTGCAGCAGCAGCATGGGCAGCAGGAGCAGCAAGAGCAGCCCGAGCAGCAGGACCTGCAGCAAAGCCAGCAGGAGCAGCGGAAGCAGCATGAGCAGCAGGAGCAGCAGCAGCGGCAGCAGCAACAGCAGCAGCAGCAGCAGCAGCGGAGGCGGGAGAA
>NW_013542857.1:1425-1804 GCF_000499545.2 Eimeria tenella
AGGCGGCAGAACCACCGGCTTCAGTTGCAGGTGTATGGACAGCCCTGGTCTCACCCACTTCTCCACGGAGACACTGCAGCAGCAGCAGCAGCAGCAATGGCGCATGCTGCCTTGCAGCAGCAGCAGCCGTTGCTGCTGCTGCAGTCGCAGCAGCACGACAAAGTCCACACATTTTCTGCTGCTGCCGCGTCTGCGTCGCCGGCTGCCGCTGCTTCGAGTGCTGAAGACGAAGTGCAGCAGCAGCAGCAGCAGCAGCAGCAGGCGCTGCGTACTCACGTGCCGTGGCAAAGCAGCGCCAGCGATGTGCTGTCATGTGACCAGCACAGCCAGCAGCAGCAGCAGCAGCAGCAGCAGCGGCAGCCACGGGAGCAGGGGGGGG
>NW_013542857.1:1846-2526 GCF_000499545.2 Eimeria tenella
AGCAGAGTTGGGACTCTCAGTGGAATATTGTGCATCGCTGTTCTGCTGCTGCTCGCGAGGGGACAATTAGCAGCAGCAGCAGCAGCTGGCATGCTGTTGCTGCAGGGGCTTTGAAGCGGCTGTGGCCGGGGGTGCAGCAGCAGCGGCACAGGCAGCACAGGCAGCAGCAGCAGGGAGCAGCAGCGAGGCAGCAGCAGCAGCAGCAGCAGCAGCACGAACCGCTGCAACGGCACCACCTGCAGCAACTCAATTTGCTGCACAAAAAGAGACACCGCCGTGCTGCTGCTCGTTACCGCGCGCTGTCTCCTTTGGGGCCCCCAGCGCAGCTGAACCCTCGCTAGCAGCAGCAGCAGCAGCAGCAGCAGCAGCAGCGGCGGCGCCTGTAGCATTTGAAGCAGCCCCGCAGCAGCAGCACTGCGCAACGCGCCGGCGACTGCACTTGTGCTGCTGCTGCTGCTGCTGCTGCTGGTGTTTCCTGCATTTGCGGCCGGAGCGAGGCAACAGCAGCAGCAGAGGCAGCAGCAGCAAGGCAGCATTAGCGACGGCAGCAGCAGCAACTGCACCAGTAGACACTGCAGCAGCAGCCAGGCAGCCGCTTAGAAACGAACAAACTGCAGCACAGTGGAGGCGCCCCTTTGCTGCAGCTGCAGCAGCAGCTGCTGCTGCAGTTGCAGCAGCTG
>NW_013542858.1:0-191 GCF_000499545.2 Eimeria tenella
CACCAGCCGCAGCAGCAGCCGCAGCTGCTGCTGCCGCAGGTGCTGCAGCAGCAAATGCAGGCGCGGGCTTCGAGCGCGCAGCAGCAGCGGCAGGGGATGCTGCTGCTGCTGCGTCCCCAGCTGCAGCTGCAGCAGCAGCAGCAGCAGCAGCAGAGCTGCTGCTGCTGCACTTCGACGCCCTCGGCGCCTGG
>NW_013542858.1:286-1953 GCF_000499545.2 Eimeria tenella
TGGGTCATTTCCCCCTGCAGCGGCAGCAAACTGGCCACTTGTTTAAAAGGACTTGTTGGCGAAAAAGAAGTAAAAGAAATAAAAGAAATAAAAGAAATAAAAGAAATAACAGAAATAAAAGAATTAAAAGAATTAAAAGGAATAAAAGAATTAAAAGAATTAAAAGAAAAGCCCAAAGGAGCCGAACGCGGGCGCAGCGAGCGGGCGAAGTCGAAAAAGCTGAAAAGGTCGAAAATAATAAATAAAATAAATAAAATGAATAAAATAAATAAAATAAATGAAATAAATAAAATAAATGGATTAAATAAAATAAATAAAATAAATAGAATAAATAAAATAAATGAAATAAACAAAAGAAATGAATCAAAAGTCATCGCCTACGCCCTGGGGTTTGCAGAAACGCCCCCGGCGGGTCCGTGGACGTTTTTTGAGGCGAAAAGGGGCAAAGAAGCGGCAAATTCGGAGGAAAAAGCGAAAATGAAAGAATTAAATGGATTAAATAAACATTTTAAATCCTTTTATTCGGAAAATCCGCAAAAAATGAACCAAAATGGTCCCGAAAATCCGCAAATTCGACCCCAGGAAGAACGCGAACTGCTCGAGCCCCGGGTGTATCTACTCCGCATTTCTTGCATGAAATGAAAATCAAAATTAATTTAATTCAATTAATTCAATTAATTTAATTAACTTAATTAATTTAATTAATTTAGATTAATTAATTAATTCAAATGAGCAATTCATTGATGTAAATAAATAAGTAAAATTCCTTTTTATTTATGTATTTTATTTCTCCCAATTGCCGTCCTTCGGCGCCGCAAGAAACAATTCGGCATTTTAAATTCTTTTTAAATTATTTTATTTTTTAAATTTATTTCACTATTAATATATTTATTTATTTATTTATTCACTTATTTACTTTATTTATTATTATTCATTTATTTATTCAGACGGCCAGAGGTGAGGGTTGCAGCCCAGTAGGGTTTAGGGTTTAGGGTTTTGTGGACTTTGGGGTTTAGTAGGGTTTAGGGTTTAGTGAGATCCTAAGTTTAGGGTTTAGGAATTAGGGCATAGAGTTTAGAAGGTCCTAGGGTTTAGGGCCTAGTGCGGTTTAGGGTTTAGTAGGCCCTAGAGTTTACTAGGGTTTAGGGTTTAGAAGGGTTTAGGGTTTAGAAGGGTTTAGGGTTTAGAAGGGTTTGGGGTTTAGTAGGGTTTAGGGTTTAGTAGGGTTTAGGGTTGCCTAAGACCCTCAGTGGAGCTGTAGCAAAAGAGCAATTTTGAATTAAAGCCGGTTGCAAGTTGCTGCTGCTGCAGTTTCTCCCTAAACCCTAAACCCTAAACCCTAAACCCTAAGACGCCAGCCTTAGCACCACAGCGAATTTCTCTAGAGCCATTCACTACAGTTTCATGCCTAGCCTTTGCAAGCAACCCTAAACCCCAAACCCTAAACCCCAAACCCTAAACCCTAAACCCTAAACCCTCTGCATTGTAAAATCGAAGGAGTGAAAAATATGAATTTACGTGAATATGTTGGATTAAAGAAAAGAAATTCATTTTCCTCCCCCCTGAGCTCGCGCCGAATTCCTCGGAAACCCTAAACCCTAAACCCTAAACCCTAAACCCTTGCGACGGCAGCAGCTGCCGTCCTGGGGCTGCGCAAATAGGTTTAC
>NW_013542859.1:0-324 GCF_000499545.2 Eimeria tenella
TGCTGCTGCTGCAGCTGCTGCTGCTGCTGCTGCTGCTGCTGCGCTGCTGCAGCAGCGTCAAACACCGCGTCCAGGCCGTCTGCGCCCAGCAGCACAACCCCTCTGTTCATCCCTGTGGGGCGCAGCTGCAGCACGAAATCTGCTGCTAAAGAAGACAGCAGCGCCTCAACAGCAGCTAAGTTGCACTGCAGCTTGCTGAAGGCATTTCCGCCTTCTCCAAAGCCCCGGGGGCCCTTAGCAGCAGAGGCCACGGAGTCCACAAGCAGCGACGGCTGCTGCTGCTGCTGCTGCTGCTGCTGCTCCTGCTGCTGCTCCTGCTCCTGC
>NW_013542859.1:357-689 GCF_000499545.2 Eimeria tenella
TGCGCGGGCTGCTGCTGCTGCTCGTCCTCCCGCTGCTGCTGCTGCTGCAGCTCGTCGTGGTGCTGCGGCGCGTCGGGGAGCTGCTGCTGCAGCCGGCGGACAGGAAGTGCTGCAGAAGAAGCGGAAGGGCCAGTTCGCCACGGCTGGGGAGCAGCAGCAGGATTTTGGAGGGCTGGCTGCTGGTGCAGCAGCTGCTGCTGTTGCTGCTGCTGCAAAAGGAGCTGCTGCTGCTGCTGCTGCAGCAAGAGCAGCTGCTGCTGTTGTTGGTGCTGCTGTTGCTGCTGCAGCTGCTGCTGCAACAGCTGCTGCTGCTGCTGTTGTGGCTGTTGCTG
>NW_013542859.1:784-1080 GCF_000499545.2 Eimeria tenella
CGAGCGCGGGGGGGCTGGGCACCCAGGGGATGCCCCACTCCTTATCTTCTGTAACTTCTTCGAGGTCAATCATCTGCAGCAACCCCTCCTGCTGCTGCTGCTGCTGCTGCTGCTGCTGGTCTGGGGGGGCTCCCTCCCTGTACTTCAAGCAGCACAAGAAGGCCGCCTGCAGCAAACCCACCTGCTGGCTGGTAGCTTCGCGGCGAAGAGCAGCAGGAGAAAAAGGGTCTCCGGGATTAACTCCGAGGGGCCCCCAGGGGCCCCTGGGGGCCCCCGTTTCGAAGTCTGTGGGTTGG
>NW_013542859.1:1185-1608 GCF_000499545.2 Eimeria tenella
ACTGACCGCGAAAACGCCTCCAGCTGCAGCCACAGCAGCTTCTGCAGCAGCGGCAGACACACAGGATAAGCTGCTGCTCTGCAGCGAGCAGCAGCAGCTTCGCAGTAGCCCAGAGGAGCAGCAAAGCCCCAGCACTGCGCGTCTTGGGTGCAGGGCTGGCCCTCCAGCGCTTCGCAAGCCACCTGCAGCAGCGCCCCGTGCTGCTGCTGCTGCTGCTGCTGCTGCTGTTGCGGGGCAGCAGCAGAGCTCGGCTGCGCAGCAGAGGAAAGCCCCAGCAGCACCGGCCGGCTCCAGGGGACGCACACGTGCAGAGGCGAAACTGCAGGACCAATGGTCACTGGGCCAGTGGGCGCTTCTGCTGCTGCTGCTGCTGCTGCTGCTGCTGCTGCTGCGGGCTCTGTTGCTGCGGGGGCCGCTGCTGCT
>NW_013542859.1:1645-1889 GCF_000499545.2 Eimeria tenella
GCGGCGTCTTCTCCTGCGGGGGCGTCGCTTGCTGCAGCTGCAGCAGCAGCAGCAGCAACAGCAGGCAGCACAGAAAAAGGGGGCCTGCAGAGCCCAGAGAGACAAATAGCCCCCCAGCGACACTCCAGCTCTGCTGTGCCCTCGCAAGTCTCGCCCAGCCGCCTCTGGGGAGTGCAGCCCCCAGCGGCTAGCGAGCAGTAGTAACCCTGTAGCAGCAGCAGCAGCAGCAGCAGCAGCAGCAGCA
>NW_013542859.1:1928-2475 GCF_000499545.2 Eimeria tenella
GGCATGAGGAAGCTGCGCTTCCCGCCACGAAGGAGAGTACTGCAGGGCTGCTCTATGGACATCTGGGGGGAGCCGCGAAGCATGCAGGAGCAGCGCCGTAGCAGCAGCACCAGCAACAGCAGCAACAGCAACGGCTTCGCAGCAGCAACAGCCGCAACAGCAGCTGCAACTGCAACACCGCAGCAACAACAACAACAACAGCAGCAGCAGCAGCAGCAGCAGCAGCAGCAGCAGCATCGCAGCAGCAACGAGAGCAGCAGCAATAGCAGCAGCAGCAGCAGCAGCAGCAGCAGCAATAGCAGCAACAGCAGCAGCAGCAGCAGCACATGCAGCACAAGAAGCAGCAGCAGCCCAACAAGCAGCAGCAGCTGCTGCTGCAGCTTTGTGGCGCTTCCGCATAGGCCCTACTTCTCTGCAGCAAGTGCTGTCGCAGCCAGCAACTCCTCTTGGCCCCACTCCACTTTGCAGTGGCTGGAAGATGGAGGCATAGCTGCTGTGGGGGCCGAGCAGCTGCTGCTGCTGCTGCAGCAGCTGCTGCTGCTGCTGC
>NW_013542860.1:0-197 GCF_000499545.2 Eimeria tenella
GGCCCTTTTTGGTTCATTTGTTCCAGCTCTTTTCCTCTCCTTGTATGTCCTAACGAAATCAATCGACCAGCAATAGCCCTTGACCAGTCAAGAAACGATCTTTATTAAATTTCACAGCCCTTGGGCTGCTGTCTCTCCATTTGTGCTGCACTCTTCTGCAGGTACACTAAGGCTTAAGCGCGCCGTTTCTTGGTTCA
>NW_013542860.1:297-1166 GCF_000499545.2 Eimeria tenella
CGGCGGGGGTTTAGCGTCTACGCCGCTTTTTGGACGGCGAGGGTTTGGCGTCGAGGGTTTAGGGTTTAGGGTTTAGGGTTTAGGGTTTGGGGTTGGGCTGTTGGGAGGAGTGGGCGGAAGGGGTTTCTTTGTTTGGTGGGGAGTAGAATTTAGGGTTTAGGGTTTGGGGCTGCGAGGCGCTGACAAACCCTAAACCCTAAACCCTAATTTGTGGTTCAGGAGTTTCTTTGACGAGCCCGATGCGCTTTTTAGGGGGATTGGTCAGGGTTTAGGAGGGCAGTCTTCTTACCAGCGTTCGAGGACTTACAGCAACGCCCACTGTAAACCTTAAACCCTAAACCCTAGCTTTCAAACCCTAAACCCCTGTTCAAACCCTAAACCCTAGACCCTACGCAGGGCCCGCCCGCGCTGCCAGCTGCTGCAGCTCTTTGCGGCCCCTGCACGCGCTCCGGCCCCAGGGTTTCGCCCCCAGGGCCTAGGGTTTAGGGTTTAGGGTTTAGGGTTTAGGGTTTAGGGTTTAGGGTTTGTGCTGCAGCGGGAATTCAGCAGCGCGGGCAGCAGTGCTCTTCCTTCAGCAGCTCCCACGGCGATCTTTTCGGGGACTTCTTCGGCGGCGCTTTCGGGGGACTTGGCGGCAAGTCCCAAACCCTAAACCCTAAACCCTAAACCCTAAACCCTAAACCCTAAACCCCAATTGGGTGCAGTGGGTTTGGGGGGCCATAGCTGCTTCGCTGAGCCGTAGTGCCTGCGGGCTTGCTGCTGCGTGCTGCTTTGTGCCTGCTGCTGCGTCTTTGCTGCTGCTGCTGCTTCTTTGCCGCCGCTCCAACTTGCTGCTGCTGCTCCCTTGCTGCTGCTGCTGCTGCTTCGCT
>NW_013542861.1:0-325 GCF_000499545.2 Eimeria tenella
AATAGCAGCAACTCCCGCTGCAGCAGGCTCCGCACCTCAAAGAGGGAGAACAAACTCTTGGCATTTAATCAATTCCTCCATACACACAAATGGCTAGCTAGCTAGCTAGCTAACTACCTCTTTAGCTAGCTAGCTAGCTGGCTATTTGGCTAGCTAGCTAGCTGGCTATTTGGTTAGCTAGCTAGATAGCTAGCTAGCTAGCTAGCTAGCTACTTAGCTAGCGAGGTAGAAAGGTGGGCAGATGGCCAACTAGCTAGCTACATGTATAGCTAGCTAGCTAGCCCTATATATGGCTAGCTAGCTAGCCATACGTATATAGCTAGCT
>NW_013542861.1:395-1339 GCF_000499545.2 Eimeria tenella
CCAGCCCGCTAGCTAGCTAGCCAGCCGCACGGGCCCCCAGCCAATTAGCTGGTAAAACTTGCAGGGTATAATAGACAATGCGCAGCTAGCTAGCTAGCCAATTAGCTAGCTAGCTGTTTAGCTAGCTAGCTAGTTAGCCAGCTAGCTAGCTAGCCAGCTGCTGCCTAGGCACTTTGGCTAGCCAGCTAGCTACCTTGCGCTTCGGCTGCTGCGCCAGCGGGCTGGCCAGCTAGCTAGCCAGCTAGCTGCTCATGAAACTGCCCGGATATGTTTGTACAGCTAGCTAGCTAGCTAACTAACTAGCTGGCTAGCTAGCTAACCAGCTGACTAACTGGCTAGCTAGCTAGCCAGCTAGCTGGCTAGCTACCTAGCTAACTAACCAACTGGCTAGATAGCTAGCTACCTAACTAACCAACTGGCTAGCTAGCTAGCTAACTGACTGGCTAGCTAGCTAGCTAGCTAGCTAGCTAACTGGCTAGCTAGCTGCTGCAGCGGAGTCTGGCAAGCTGTCTCATTGAGCGGCTAGCGGCACAGCGTAAGCGAGGAAGCAGCGTTCGCTGCTGTTGGTGCTGCTGCTGCTATTGGTGCTGCTGCTGCTGCAGCTGCTGCTGCTCTTCAGATTTTTTGTGCTGCGGCTTCTGCTGCTGCATCTATATCCAGGTCATCAATTTCTTTGATCAGCACTTCTGCTGCTGCTGCTGCTGCTGCTGCTTCCTCTCCCTCGGCCCCCACAACTTCAACCTCCTGCTGCTGCTGCTGCTGCTGCCTCTTCTTAAGTCGTTTGCGCTCTGTGGGGGTGCTGGTGCTTCTGCTGCTGCTGCGGGGTCGCCGCTGCTTCACTGCTGCTGCTTCTTGCTCCATAGCAGTGCTCCCTTGATGCTGCTGCTGCTGCTGCTGCAGCTGCTGCTGGTGCTGCTGCAGCAGCTGCTGCTTCTTCATCTGCT
>NW_013542861.1:1389-2581 GCF_000499545.2 Eimeria tenella
TATCCGTTTGCTCGTGTACTGCCCTGCTGCTCCAAAGTCCGTTCTGTCTTCTTCTGTTTCGCTGGCAACCCAATCTTGCTGCTGCTGCTGCTGCTGCTGCAGCTGCTGTTGCTCTTTGCTACCTGTTTCTTGAGCGACTAAAGCCAGTTGTAATTCGTGTGCTCCTGCTGCCGCGTCAGCCGCCGGTGCTGCTGTTTCTGCTGCTGCTATTGCTGCTGCTTCTGCTGCTGGTGCTGGTGCTGCTGCTGCTGTTGCTGCTGCTGCTGCTGCTGCTGGGTAGAACTCTGTCATTTGCCTTTGCTTCATAAAGGCCCCTTTTGCTGTATACCGCTGCACTGCTGGCAGCAGCGTGTCTTCAATCTGGTGAAGAAAGCAGCAGCAGCAAAACAGCAGCAAAGCAGCAGCAAAACAGCAGCAATTAGGTGCTAGCAGCAGCAGCAGCCCTGGGATATATACGCGGCAATAGCAGCAGTGGATTATACGCAGCAGCAGCATTAAAAGCAGAAATGGAAAAAGGCAGAAGCACCACAAGCAGAACAGCAGCAGCAGCACGAAAACAGCAGCAGCAGCGACAGCAACAGCAGCAAAACAGCAGCAGCAGCAGCAAAACAGCAGCCGCAAAATAGCAGCAGCAGCGGCAGCAAAATAGCAGCAGCAGCAGAACAGCAGCAGCAAAGCAGCAGCCGCAGCAGCAAAACAGCAGCAGCAAGGCAGCCGCAGCAGCAAAGCCGCAACAGCAAAGCAGCAGCAAAGCAGCAGCCGCATCAGAACGGCAAAACAGCAGCAGCAGCAAAACAGCACCAGCAGCAGCAGCAGCAGCAGACCTGTTCTTGAGAAAGATTTGTGGATTTTAATAAAATGGATTTAATTGAAGAGACATTTGGGTGCGCAAAGAGGGGGGGGTGCTGAGGTGTATAGACAGCTGGGTGGGCGAAGGCTTCGGCGACTTCCGGCGAGGGGAAGTCGGGGGGGAAAGACCTGAAGATAAATAAATAAATAAATAAATAACTAACTAAATAAATAAATTAAAAATAATAGATTAATTCATTCTTTTCATTCAATTTGAAGTGCTCCAGTTCTCTCGCGGCAGCCAGACTCCTCCTGCTCGCCAACTTGCAACACTCCCGCCCATCCTAAAACCTAAACCCTAAACCCTAAACCCTAAACCCTAAACCCTAAACCCTAAACCCTA
>NW_013542862.1:0-282 GCF_000499545.2 Eimeria tenella
TCCTCCAGCGGCCTCGCCCGCCTCCGCGGCCTCAGCAGCAGCAGCTGCTGCGGGGGACTCCGCCTCGGCGGGCACTTCTGCTGCGGCTTCCTCTTCTGCTGCTGCAGCAGCAGCAGCAGGCTCCGGCTCCGCTTCTTCAGCAGCAACTGGGATCTCAAGAGTGACAGCCTCGCTGCTGCTCACCAGCTCCTCACGGGGGGCAACAGCGGGCGTCTCCTCAGCTGCGTCCTGCTGCTGCTGCTGCTCTTGCTGCTGCTGCTCTTGCTGCTGCTGCTGCTCTTG
>NW_013542862.1:431-895 GCF_000499545.2 Eimeria tenella
CTGCTGTCCCTGCTGCTGCTGGTCCTGCTGCGGCTGCTGCTGCTGCTGCTGGTCCTGCTGCTGCTGCATGGCGTTGAGGGCCTCGAGAAGGGCCTGGGCCTCGTCCATCACCACAACGACAGTCTGGGAATCTGCTGCTGGGGCGAGCTGGGCCTGCATGAGGACTTGCTGCAGCGGGGCGCTGCTGCTGCTGCTGCTGCTGCTGCTGCTGGGCTGCTGCGGGGCGAGGAGCTGCTGCAGCCAGCGGGAGAAAGCTGCCCAGGTGTCTTGCATGTCTTGCTGGTTCATTTTGGAAACTTCTTGCTGCCTCCTCGAGCGCCGTTTTGCTGCTTCTGCTGCTTCTTTCCAAAGAGACACCAAGTCTTCATAAGAAGCTTGCAGCTTTTCTTTGCTGCTTTGCTGCTGCGCCTTCACCTGTTCCTGCCACAGCAGCAGCCGCGCGTTCGCGGTGGTGGTGGGGGTGG
>NW_013542862.1:943-1540 GCF_000499545.2 Eimeria tenella
TGCTGCTGCTGCTGCTGCTGCTGCTGCTGCTCATCAGCGGCACCACCAGAAACGGGTAAAAGCCCCGCGGGGAGCCCTCCTCTGCAGCAGCAGCTTCTTGTGCTGCTGCCCGCGGGGGCAGGGCCAACAGGGCGCAGCAGCCTGCAGCAACAGCAGCAGCAGCAGCAGCAGCAGCAGGGAGAGGGTTAAGGCAGGGAGCAGCAGCAAAACGGCAGCGCTGCAGCTACAGTGTGGGGCCCCACAGCAGGGCGGGCGCGGGCGCCGGGGTGTACGTACACCCGGGAAACGTACCTGCAACGGCTGCTGCAGCAACAAGGACCCTTTTGGAAAGCATTTTGCTGCTGCTGCTGCTTCCTTGTTTGCTGCTGAAAGTACCTGAGGGGGAAAAGCTGCGCCGCGAGGCGAGAACTGCAGAGCCTGTTGGCTCCGGACCTGCTGAGAACCCAAGAGGGGAGAACTGCACCTGAAATGTTTTCTTTTAATGCCGCATTTTGCTGCTGCTGCAGCAGCATCTTGCTGCTGCTGCAGCAGCAGCAGCAGCGCGGCCCGCGGGGAGACGCGAGGCGTACGTACACCGCAGCAGCCACGCTGCTGCGA
>NW_013542862.1:1571-1703 GCF_000499545.2 Eimeria tenella
ACTGGTGCTTCTCGTGGTTAAGGGAAATGAAAGAAATATGTTTTGTTTTCTGTGTTTGTGTTTTTAACTAGTTTTCGCCGGAGTTTGTTGCTGCTGCAGTTGCTGCTGCAGTTGCCGCTGCAGTTGCTGCTG
>NW_013542863.1:0-733 GCF_000499545.2 Eimeria tenella
GGCGTTGCCTCTCGTGCAGAAGACGCTGTGCAGCTCTGGTGGCTGCAGGACAGCGTCTTTGGCTTATTTGTTTCAGAAGTCGCCACTTTTTCCTCAAAATGCATTTTCGCGCTTTCTGGCTGCCCATCGCTGCGCCTAAGATCCGGCTCTATCTGCGCGGAGCTGCTTCCTTCCTTAACAATGCAAGTCTGCTGCTGCTGCGGCTCCTCTTCTGCTTCCTCCTCTGGCTGACTTGGTGGCGCTTCAGGTGGCTCACACTGGCCTCTGGGAAAAAGAGGCTCTTCATGCTGTCTGCTGGGGCTGGCTTCCCCGCTGTCTTCTCTGGATTTGCTGCTGCTCCCCTCGGCTTCCGCGGGAGCCTTTTCGTCTTCGTTCCTGCTGTAGCTTCTACTGCTGCTGCTGCTGCTATCGGCGTGCGGTTTGCCCTTGCTGCCAAGGCCCAAAGCTGCTGCGAATAAGCTGGACTGGGCGCCGCCTGCTTCTGCTGCTGCTTCCAAGGAGTCTGGCGGGGCTTCTGGTGAAAGCTGAGAGACATCAAACGGCATCAGCAGTGGCGCGCTGCTCCTGGCTTGACTGCTGCTGGAGTTGCAGCCTTCGCTGAGTCGGCTGCAGAGACTCTCATCTTCCTGAGACACCTCCCTGCTGCTCATGCAGCTGCTGCTGCTTGAACTGCAGGAGCTGCTGCCGCTGCTGCTGCTGCAGCTGCTGCCGCTGCAGCTGCAGCTGCTGCCGC
>NW_013542863.1:801-1149 GCF_000499545.2 Eimeria tenella
TTGCAGCCCTCGGTTCCACCGCGGCTGCTGCTGCTGCTGCTGCTGCTGCTCTCCTGAGCACAGTTGGACTCTGCTGCTAGGGCCTCGAGTGTCTGAGAAGAGATTTCCTGGGGCCCCGAATTTTCTCCTAAAAGCATCTTCTGGCCAGCCTCAAGTGCTGCTGACTCTGCCAAATCCTTGCTGCTGCTGCTCACTGGAAATGCAAGAAAGATCTCCCGTGGCTGTGCTGCTGCCTGCAGGCGCGGCTGCAGCGCCTCAGCGCTGGGCGGCGACAAGCTTCGGCTTCTCTTCTTCCTGCACAAGTCAGCCGCTGCTGCTGCGGCAGCAGCTGCTGCTGCTGCAGCTGCT
>NW_013542864.1:0-1768 GCF_000499545.2 Eimeria tenella
CCGCGGGGGACCCCGCAGCTGGGTCTGCTGCTTCACTGGGGCCCCTGCGGCCTTCGCCGAACTTCACTCCGAGGCCCAGGGGGTCCCCTCGCCGCGGCTGCAGCCGCCGCAGCAGCCACGAGAGCCACAGCTCCGCTGCCTGCCGCGCCAAGTGCGCAGCCACGCGCGCAGCCGGGTTGCTGCTGCTGCTGCTGCTGCTGCTGCTGCCTGTCCCGGCTGCGAGCGAGTCCTCCAGGACGCCCTTTGGGGGCCCCCGAACTGCAGCAAGAGGGTCCTCTCTGCGGTACAGAGCGTCGTGCAGCTGCTGCAGACGGTGCTGCAGCGGGATCCACAAGGAGGGCCGGTGCATCTCCACACAGGCGCAGCCCTCGCCGCCAGTTGCTGCTCCCGTGGGCAGCCCCACAAGCCGGGGATTTGCTATGACTCCCAGAGTGAAGCCTGGGGAGCCATGGAGGGGCTTGGAGGCCCCCCCGCAGGGACCATTGCTGCAGCAGGGGCCCCAGGCGCTGCAGACGGGGGCCCGGGGGTTCGAAGGACTTGCTGCGGTCCGGCTGCTGCTGCTGCTGCTGCTGCTGCCTGCGCAGCAAGTCTGCTGCTCAGCAGCCGGCGCTGCAAACAGAGACTCGAAAGAGAAACGGGCCCCCGAAGAACCCTCAAGGGCCCCCTTCAGCTGCGTCTCCGTCATCCTGAGAAGACAAGAAAGAAAGGGCCAAAAGCCGCTGCCCTGGAGAGAAGACAGGCTGTCACACGCTCCCTGCAGTGCAGCGGGGTCAGTGCCCAGGCTGGGGAGCTGTTGATGCTGCTGCTGCCGCTGCTGCTGCAGCCGGCCGTGCTTGTAGCGCCTCCTGGCGAAAATCCCGCAGCGCTCCCCCCAGTCGCTCTCCCCCACTCTTGCTGCTGCAGAGTTTGCAGCCCCAACAGCCCTCAGGCCACAAGAGCGAATGCCTAGACTTTCGAGGATATGAGTCCCCCCATCTTCTGCTGCCAGTGCGTCTGCAGAGACGGGGCCCCCCGGGGGGGCCTCAGGGGGGCCCCCTGCGGGCAGCGGGCCCAGCTGCAGCTCTCCCAAGGGGCCCCCCGCCGCCTCGAGCTGGAACTGGCAGCCCGGCAGCAGCTCGGCCGCTGCACTTCCGTGGGGGGCCCCCTCTTCGACGCCCCCGGGGGCCCCCTGGGAGGCCCCCCGCCTGGGCCAGACAGCCCGGGTCTCGTGCAGAAGCCGCAAGACCAGCACTTTGCCAGTTTTGCTTTCCTCCAAGACCTGCAGCAGGGCAGCAGCGAAGGCCTCCTGCTGCGGGCGGGGCCTGCTGAGGGCCAGCAGCAGCAGCAGCAGCGTCTGCGGCCGCGCGCTGCTCAGCACCACGCGCAGATTCTCGGGAGTAGCAGCAGCAAGTGTTGCAGTTACTCCTCTCTTAAGAAGCCAGCTGGCTCCCTGGGCGTCGAAGAGGGCCTGCACCAGCACTGGGTCTCCCGCGGCTCTCGCGCTGCAGCTGCTGCAGCAGCAGCAGCCAGCAGCAGGCGGCGCAGCGCAGAAGTAGTACAGGAAACTCCGCAGCAGCCGCGGCCCCACAGAAGCCAGCAGCTGCATGCGGCCCCGCAAAGCCCCATGTCTGGGGCTTAGCAGCAGCCTCAAGGTCCCCAGCACGCTGTACATACACTCCGCGCGCCCCCGCCACTGCTGCTGCGCTGCAATCGCCGCCGCCCTCTCTGGCGCCGGTAGCAGCAGCGCTGCTGCTGCTTCCGCTTCCGCAGCAGCGGCAGCAGCAGCAGC
>NW_013542864.1:1797-2237 GCF_000499545.2 Eimeria tenella
CACCTGCGTCGGCGCAGGCTCCCGGCGCCTGCGTCGGGGGCTGCGCAGCAGCAAACCCCAGGGCCTCCTCAGCACCCCGCGGCAGCTCTAGCCGCATGCTGCTGGGGCTGCCGGGGACCCCCGTGAGGGGCCCCTGGCTGGGCGAGCAGCCCTTGCCAGGAGCAAACCCTAAACTAGGGTCTGTGGCAGCAGTGCTGGCGGCTGCCCAGCTGACAGATGAAGAAGAAGACACGGAATGCACAACAGAGTCCAGGCTGGAAGATCTGCAGCTCAGCCTGTCCGAGTGCTGCTGCTCCCCACGTTGCTGCTGCTCCTTCTCTTCCGGCCGCTGCTGCTTCTTGGGCCCCTCCTGCTGCTGCTGCTGCTGCTGGGTTGGCTCCCCGCAGGGCCGGCGGGCCCGGCTCTGCTGCTGCCACAGGTGCTGCTGGTGCTCCAGCAGC
>NW_013542864.1:2284-2462 GCF_000499545.2 Eimeria tenella
GCAAAGCTGCTTCCACTGCTGAAAAGTCCCCCGAAGCCACAACTTTGTGGGCCCCCGAAAGAGGCTCTTCCATACCCACAAGTCCGCGGCCCGTTTGCTGCTGCTCGTTGCTGCTGCTGCTGCGCAGCAGCCCCTCAGCCTCGGCTCTCAGACAGAGGCGGGGGGAGGCCCCCCCCGG
>NW_013542864.1:2573-3633 GCF_000499545.2 Eimeria tenella
CCCATGGGGTCGCCCCCGGGGGCCCCCGATATCACTGAACGGGCCCTCAGCTCGTCCACGAAGGGACGCGAATAAGTGGGAGAAGGGGGGGATATCAAAAGGGCCCCCCCCTCGAGCTGGGCCCGCAGCAGCAGCTGCTTGGGCCTCGCCTGCAGGGCGGGGGGCACACAGGGGGGCCCCGGGAGGGGAATGCAGCAAAGACGTTTTCCATTAATGAAGAGCACCAGCTCCTCCAGGGGCTGCTGCACCAGCCCCATGACTCTGTCTACAACAGCGCCCCGCACGGGAGCCCCCCTGTGGGCCTCTGCTGCTGCTTCCATTTCTTCTGCTGCCTCCAGCAGCTTCGGCTGCAGGGCTCCTCTGTCTACCAGCAGCTCCAAAGTCAGTTTCCTTTCTCCTCTCAAGTCAAAGAGCGCCACCAAGGCCTTCTGGCTGTCTCCCGTCTCCACTGCCACGCCGCCGCTGAGTCTCGCGGGAGAAACGGCCTCCGCGGGGGCCCCGGGGGCCCCCGAGGGGCCCCCCTCGCGGGCCCACACCGCCAGCGCCGCCTCGGACGCCTCGATGTACAGCAAAAGGGCCTCGCCTTCGTCAGTGCTGCTGCCAGCTGCCCCCAGAGTGCCCCTGCCTCTGTCTTTGTGGAGCCTTATGAGGCGCTCGTTGCCATAGAGGAACTCCAGCAGCATGCATGCAGCCCCGTCGGGGCCCGCGGGGGCCCCCTGGCTGTCTCCAGCGGCGAAGGCGAAGCCGTCAGGGGAGCAGCAGCTGGAGGCCCCCGGCAGCAGCAGCTGCAGCTGAGTTATGGAGGCCCCCGAAGTCCCCAAAGAGTTGGAAAGCACCGGCAAAGAACCCTCGCAGGACCCAGGGGGGCCCCTCTTGCACCCCACAACATAAGTTTTGTGGCCATCCGAAGGAGCAGCAAACCAGCAGCGCGACTGCACAGCCAGCAGCTCCAGCGCGTCCAGAGAGGGGAACGCAAACCTGGGCTCCTGCGCCAGCAGCGCCTCCTCCGCGGCCCTGCTGTTGCTGCTGCTGCCGCTGCTGCTGCCTTGCGGGCAGGCCC
>NW_013542865.1:0-287 GCF_000499545.2 Eimeria tenella
CACAAATTAGGTCCTTGTGGGGGCAGGCCGAGCGTCCTGCAGCAGCAGCAGCAGCACACTCGTCGATGTCTTCGCAAATAATTGGTTCTTGCTGCGGGGTTGGGGGGTCCCTGGGTCTGCACATTTGCTGCAGCAGCTCGCGCTGCAGCAGCAGCAGCTGCTTTGCTTCTGGGCTGTAGGTCTCGCTGGGCACGAAGCGCATAGCAGCAGTGCCCATCTTAGCAGCAAGGGCGGAGTTTGCTGCGATCATCCGCTGCTGCTGCTGCTGCTGCTGCTGCTGCTGCTGC
>NW_013542865.1:324-1587 GCF_000499545.2 Eimeria tenella
AATTGCACTCAAAGCTGAAGTTGCTGTTCCTGCTGCAGTGAAAAACTGCTTCGTCATTTGCGCCAGCTTCTCGGGGTCCACCTCTCCCGTCTCGCTGCTGCTGCTGCTGCTGCTGCTGCTGCTGCTGCTGCTGCCGTAGATCTTGCCACTGTCGGAGCTCCCTTGTGAGGCAACCTTCACAAGGTGTTCGATTGTCTTTTCTATAGAGAGCCGCCTCGCGGGGGCCCTTTGCTGCTGCTGCAGCTGCTGCTGCAGCTGCTGCACCTGCTGCTGCACCTGCTGCTGCTGCAGCTGCTGCACCTGCTGCTGCACCTGCTGCGGCGGCTGCTGCGGTTGCTGCGGTGGCTTCTGCGAGCGTTCCCGGGTCAGCTTCTCATCTATCAGGTGCTGCTGCCGCAGCAGTTCCTGCTGCTGCTGCATTATGAGCTGCTGCTGCTCCTGCAATATGAGATTCTGCGGGTCTTTAAGGATGGGGGCCAGAGGCTTGTTGAGGGACAAGGATGGCGCTGCGCGGGTCTGCACGTGCTGCTGCTGCTGCTGCTGCTGCTGCAGCTGCTGGACAGGCTGCTGCTGGAGAGGCTGCTTCTGCTGCAGTTGTTGCTGCTGCAGGAGCTGCTGCTGTTGCTGCTGTCGCAGTAGCTGGAGCTGCTGTTGCTGGAGCTGCTGCTGCTGGAGCTGCTGCTGTAGCAGTTGCTGTTGTAGCAGCTGTTGTTGTGGCTGCTGTTGCTGAGCTGTTTGTTGCTGTTGTGTCTGTTGTTGCATTTGCTGGAGCACATGATGCTGTGGCTGCTGTGGCTGCTGCTGCAGTTGCTGCTGTAGGAGTTGCTGCGTTGTCTGTTGAAGCTGCTGCGGGTTTCCGTTGGGGGCCTGGCGTAAGCTCTGCTGCAGCAGCTGCTGCTGCTGCAGCAAGAGTTGTTGCTGCTGCATAGCAGCTGTCGCGTCCTGGGTCTTCTGGAGTGCCGCAGACTGCGCAGCGTTCTGCTGCTGCTGCTGGAGGCGTTGCTGCTGCAGAAGCTGCTGCTGCTGCAGAAGCGCCTGCTGGCGCTGGGCCTGTTGCTGCTGGAGGAGCTGTTGCTGCTGCAGCTGGTACAGCTTCTGGGCACCGTGCTGCTGCTGCTGCTGCAGCTGCTGCTGCACCCCGTTTCTTTGGAGCGTCTGTGTCTGGGGGGCAGCTGCCTCCTGGCGCATCTGCGCGTTGTGGATCCGCTGCTGCAGCTGCTGCTGCTGCTGCTGCAGCAGCTGCTGCTGCAGCAGCTGCTGCTG
>NW_013542865.1:1687-1871 GCF_000499545.2 Eimeria tenella
ATAGCCTTTTCAACTCACTAGCTAGCTTAGCTAGCTGGGCCCAGCGGCCCCAGCTAGCTGTTCGTTTGCTGCTAACAAACTCTCTAGGCAAATCCCCCTGCAGTGAGCTGCATTCAACAAGGCAGCAGCTGAGTCCAGCTAGCTGCAGCTAGCTGTCCAGCTAGCTGCGGATAGCTGCTGCGGG
>NW_013542865.1:1971-2294 GCF_000499545.2 Eimeria tenella
CCGCGCCGCCTCTGCCGCCTCTGCCGCCGCCGCCGCCGCTGCTGCTGCTACTGCTGCTGCTGCTGCTGCTGCTGGCCTTGAGGGCGTAGCCAGGGGCGCAGGAGCAGCTGTAAGATCCCGGCAAGTTGCTGCAGCGCTGCGAGCCGTCGCTGCTGCAGGCCGGCTGGCCATCTCCCAAACCCTCAAGACATTCATTTCTGTCGAAGCAAGAAGCAAAATCATTTGGAGACAACTTGAATCCCGCGGGGCAGCTGCAGCGGTAGAGGCCCAGCTCCGTGTGGCACTCGTGCTGGCAGGGGCCCCGCGCCGCTGCTGCTGCTGCT
>NW_013542866.1:0-409 GCF_000499545.2 Eimeria tenella
TGTTTATTTATTTATCTTCATTCATTCAGTTGTCTAATTTTATTTTGTTCAGTTTGCGTTCTGTTATTGTATTTTGTTCTTTATTTTTTCAATTTCTGTTTATTTGTTTTATTTGTTTTTTATTTCGTTTGTATTTATTTTAAATATAATTTTGATTTGTCTTTGATTTCATTTATTTTTAGTTTCTTTTTTAAAATACCATTTCAGTTTTTTTCAGTCATTATTACATTTCCTCATTTTCTTTTTTCTTTCTTCTTTTTCTTTTTTCTTTTTTGATTTTTAGTTTTTGAAATCCATTTGTTGTCTGTTTTTATTTTTGCTGTTTTGCTGCTTCTTTTGTTTTCCTCTTTTGCATTTTATCTTCGTTGGCGCGTCGCTGCTGCTGCTGCTGCTGCTGCTGCCTGTACGG
>NW_013542866.1:467-1161 GCF_000499545.2 Eimeria tenella
GTGCTGCTGCTGCTGCTGCTGCTGCTGCTGCTGGTTTCATGCTGCTGCTGCATCTGCATCTTTTGCTGCCGCGGCACTACTTCGCAGCTCCCTTCACCGCTGCTTCCGCGACACACTTCTCTCTTGCTGCACCTGCTGCTGCTGCTGCTGCTGCTGCTGCAGACGCTGCTGCGTTTGCTGCAGTTTGGAGTTCCTGTGTCTTTCATTTCTTTGGCCTGGAGCAGCAGACTGGTGACCCAGGCGCTGCGGCGGCTTCTGGGTCTCGTGCTGCGGCAAGAGCTGCTGCCAAACCCCAGCAGCAGCGTGAACGCTGCTGCTGTTGCAGGCGCTGCAGCACTCGCCCGCAGCAGCAGCAGCAGCAGCAGCAGCAGCAGCGGGGACTTCGCGAGGCGCACGCTCGCTGCCTTGGCAGCAAAAGGAAAACACTTTCCTCTCGACACTCCGCTGCTGTCTGTCGACGCCAACGAGCTGGAGCTGGACGAACAGGGGGTCACCACTGGTGAGGGTTTAGGGTTTAGGGTTTAGGGTTTAGGGTTTAGGGTTTGGAGAGGCTTAGGGCGCGGGGTTTAGGGTTTGGGGCTAGGAGGTTGACGGACTTAGCAGCTTAAAGCAGCAACACTAAGAGCGCAGACGAGCTCTAGGGTTTAGGGTTTAGGGTTTAGGGTTTAGGGTTTAGGGTTTAGGGTTTGGGGTT
>NW_013542867.1:0-972 GCF_000499545.2 Eimeria tenella
GGCCGGGCCCCCCCCGGGGGGCCCCCCGGGGGCCCCCGGGGCCCCCGGGGCCCCCGGGGGCCCCTTTTGTGGGGAGGAGAGCGTGAAGCAGCGGCTGCTGCTGCTGGCAGCAAACCACTTCATGGGGGCAACGAGCACAGCAGATGCTTTAGTGATTTTGAGTCGGAGATTAACTTATACAGTAAAGATTCCGGGAATTAGTTTTCATAAAGGAGTGGAGAGCTGGCTGTGCACCTGGAAAGAAGCGGACTCCAGGTGCTGCTGCTGCTGCTGCTGCTGCTTTGCTGCTCGCGGCCGCTTGCTGCTGCTGGTTTGCTGCGCTTGGCCGTTTGCTGCTGCTGGTTTGCTGCGCTCGGCCGTTTGCTGCTGCTCTTTTGCTGCTCTCGGCCGTTTGCCGCTGTTGCTGTTTTGCTGCTCTCGGCTGTCTGCTGCTGCTGCTGCTGCTGCTGCTGGGTCAGCTGGGCTTTGCTGCGCTGGCTGCGTTGGTTTGCTTCGAGCTGCTTTTGTTCTGGGCTTTTGCTGCTGCCGCTTCTGCTTTGGGCCTTTGCTGCTGCTGCTTCTGTTTTGCTGCCATCTTTTCTCTCGGCTGAGCAGCTTGCTGCTGCTGGGGCCCTCTGCAGCGCAGCAAACCCACCGCCCGCTGCTGCTGCTGCTGTCCTGCTGCTGCTGCTGCAGGACCATCAGCCGCTACTTCCGCTGCAGCAGATTTGGCTTCCGGCGAGGCTACAAACTCAGTGTTTTCACTTTGCTGCTGAATGCCCCTCGTGCTGCTGCAGTGAAAGCTTTTGCTGCTATTAAAGAAATTAAAAGAAGACGCAGAGAGGCGCAGCAGGGGCCTTTGCCGCTGCTGCGCCCCCCGGGCCCCGCAGACAAACGCCCTGCAGCAGCAGCAGCAGCAGCTGCTGCTGCTGCTGCAGCGACAGACCCTGCCCACAGCACGGACAGCCGCAGCAGCAGCACGCCCTCGCTGCC
>NW_013542867.1:1013-1451 GCF_000499545.2 Eimeria tenella
CCCCTGCAGACAACTATATGTTGGCAGCAGATGCAGCAGCAGCGCAGCAGCTGCCAGAAGCAGGAGACCCTAGGGCCCTGGACACCACAGCAGCAGCAGCAGCAGCAGCAGCAGCGGTGGCAGCTACGGCAGGAGCAGCAGCAGCAACGACAGCGGAAAAAGCAGGTGCAGGCCCAGCCGACATGGAAGTAACAGATCCACAATTACTTGCTGCAGAGGCTGCAGCGGAAGCAAGAGCAGCAGCAGCAGCAACAACAGCAGCAGCAGCAACAGCTGCAGCAGCAGCAGAACCCTTGGGGGCTTGCGCTCCAGCTCTGCAGACACATGAAGTCTACATGGGGGGGATGCAACTCGCAGCGGCGCAACACTTGTCGAATGGGCAGCAGCAGCTGCTGCATCAGCAGCAGCAGCAGCAGCTGCTGCAGCAGCAGCAGCTGC
>NW_013542867.1:1497-1901 GCF_000499545.2 Eimeria tenella
AGGCCGAAGTCCTCAACGAGGAACTGCCAACTCTAAACCCTCTTTCAGATTTGCATTCACATTTTGCTGCTGTCCAAAATGCCCAAGCAAACAAATCTCGTATTGATGCGCAGCTCGCACGGACTCAGTGAGTTTGGGCGCAGCAGCAGCAGCAGCAGCAGCAGCAGCAGCAAAAGCTATGCTGCTGCTACTGCTGTCGCAGCAGCGGCGGCAGCGGCAGCAAAAGCTGTGCGGCTGCTACTGCGGGTGCAGCAGCAGCAGCAGCAAACGCTGTGCTGCTGCTAGCAGCTAAGGCCGCAGGACTAGCCCATGCTGCTGCTGTTGCAGCAGCGTGTGGAAGGAAATACAGCAGCATTTGTTGCTGCGCGTGGGCAGCAGCAGCAGCTGCAGCAGCTGCTGCAGCT
>NW_013542868.1:0-779 GCF_000499545.2 Eimeria tenella
GCCCCCGGGGCCCTGGGGCCCCCGGGGGCCCCCGGGGGGCCCCCCAGCTCCGGGGGGCCCCCCTGCCCCTGGCCCGCCGCCTCCCAGGAACTCTCCACCCCTGCAAAGCCCGGAGGCCCCGCGGCGTCGAGGCCCCCAAAGCCCGGGGGGGGGCCCCCCAGGGGGCCCCCCAGGGGCCCCCGGGGGCCCCTGGCCGTGTAGTAAATGGGCAAGTCGAAGTTGACAACGAGGGTCACCTGGGGAACGTCGATCCCACGAGATAAAACGTCAGTACAAATTAAAACTTTAGTTTCTCCTTGTCGGAACTCCCGCATGATTTTGTCTCTGATTTCTATCGAGAGCTTCTCGGGGCCCTGCGCCTGAGAGCCTGCAGCAGCAGCAGCAGCAGCAGCAGCAGGGGCACCTCAGAGACAGACAGACGGAGAAATTTAAACAAAAAAGAAATAAAGGGACAAATTGAAAGATAGATGAAGGCAAGAAGGCTGAAACGAAAAAAAAACAAAAAGAAACGAAAAGAAACAAAAGGAATAAAAAGAAACCGAGAGAAACAAAAAGAGAAGGAGACTAAAACAAAGAAACAGAAAGAAAGAAAGAAAAAAGAGAAGGAAAGAAAAAGAGACAGAGACAAAAAGAGCTGCAAAGAGACGAAGACAAAAAAAAAACAAAAAGACAAAAGAAAAGAGAAAATAAAAAAGACGAAAAATGGAAAAGGAGACAGATATAAAAAAGACAAAGACACAGCCACAAAAAGCCAGAGGCTGCTGCAGCGGCTGCTGCAG
>NW_013542868.1:866-1077 GCF_000499545.2 Eimeria tenella
CGCAAATGAGGGAAACTGAAAACGCCAGCTCCTTTTGCAGCTTGAGAGCCAAAAAAAATGCAAGTCGGCGACTATTAACAAAAATAACACTTTGCCCCACAGCTAGTGCACTATAAAGAGTTTTTAAATGAGCATATTTGTGTTGAAAAATCCTCAACACGAGCTCTCGATCGCTGTGGGGGCCCCCCGGGGGCCCCCCGGGGGCCCCCCG
>NW_013542868.1:1161-1580 GCF_000499545.2 Eimeria tenella
CCAGGGGATCGACTCCCGGAATGGAGACACTTGAGACCTCTGGGATCGGATCCCGGGGATCGGCTACCATGTAGAATTGCTGGATGCAGGAGAGGGTGAGTTCTTCTCTTTTGAGCTGTACGTACACCCCACACCCCACACTCCCTGCATGCAGCCGCGCATGCACGCGGGCCTTTTGCTGCTTCTGCTGCTGCGCAACTTGGGGACTCTTTGCACAAGAACTTCGGGAGACAAGGAGACAGCCTCAGAGCTGCTGCTGCTGCTGAGCAGCAGAAGCAGCAGCAGCACAGGCCGCGGCACCAGCAAGCAGCAGCAGCACAGTCAGCAGCAGCAGAGAGGCACCGCAGAAAGAAAGCCAGCTGCTGCAGCTGCAGCCGGCGAAAGAGTCTCTGCCTCAGTGTCTTCAGCAGCAGCAGCGG
>NW_013542869.1:0-294 GCF_000499545.2 Eimeria tenella
AGTACCAAAGGGTTTAGGGTTTAGGAGGGTTTGCGAGGAGACCAGGCGCAGAAGCGCAAAAAAGGGTTTAGGGTTTACGAGGGTTTGCGCGCAGCTGCAGGGGGCTACAGCATAACAAACGAGACTTTTGTGTTTGAAGTTTCTTCTTCTTTTTGGACAAAACTCTCTGCTGAAAACCCTCCAAACCCTCGAGCAGCGCATGCAGCTTGCTGCGTCGATAACCTCCAATTGGTGGTTTTCGGAGGCGCCACCGGAGGCGGCAGCCTCAGCCCCGAAGAAGTAGGGTTTAGGGTT
>NW_013542869.1:335-649 GCF_000499545.2 Eimeria tenella
AGGGTTTAGGGTTTAGGGCTTAGGGGTTGGGGCGGACGCGGAGGGGGAGGGTTTGGGGAGGCGTTGGGGTTTGGAGTGTGCGGCTTAGGGTTTATGGTTTGGGGTTTAGGGTTTGGGGTTCAGGGTTTAGGGTTTAGGGTTTAGGGTTTAGGGTTTGGGGTGCTTTTGCGGGGTGTTCTTGGGGGCTTGAGCTCGTCAGACGCTGGTTGCTGTCGGGGCGTGTGTTGCGTGGAGTTTCGCTTGAGGGCGTGGGCGGGGGTTTAGGGTTTAGGGTTTAGGGTTTAGGGTTTAGGGTTTAGGGTTTAGGGTTTAGG
>NW_013542869.1:791-1469 GCF_000499545.2 Eimeria tenella
CACGGGGGCAACGACGGGTAAACCCTAAACCCTAAACCCTAAACCCTAAACCCTAAACCGTAGACCCGAAGCCTGCAGCCCTGCGCCTTCGCCTCAAGGAAGCGCCCGCCAGCGCCCGCGACAAACCGGCGTCGAACCAGCGCCGCACCTGCCCCCACTAACAAACCCTAAACCCTAAACCCTAAACCCTAAACCCCAAACCGTAAACCCTCGGGGCGAGAGGGCCTGGGCCAGAAGCTGCGGGAGCTCGGGACGGAGGGCGACCGGGAAGGGGAACAGGAAGGGGGCGACTCGCCGCGACTTGCAGCGTTTAGGGTTTAGGGTTTAGGGTTTAGGGTTTAGGGTTTAGGGTTTAGGGTTTAGGGTTTAGGATGTACCTACCAGTCTACTATTCTCCCAGGTTAATTGCTGGACATCCTGTAGCCAGTCAGCTAACTAGCTAGCCACCCAGTCAGCCAGCCAGCTAGCTACGCAGCTAGCCAGCCAGCTAGCCACCCAGTCAGCCAGCCAGCTAGCTACGCAGCTAGCCAGCCGGCTAGCTACGCAGCTAGCCAGCCAGCTAGCTAGCTACCCAGCTATCTAGCCACCGACCCAGCTAGCCCCCCAGCTAGCCAGCCCCCCCAGCTAGCCAGCCCGCCAGCTAGCCAGCCCGCCAGCTAGCCAGCCGTTAGCCAGCCA
>NW_013542870.1:0-4345 GCF_000499545.2 Eimeria tenella
CTTTACAGCTGTCTGTTTGCATTTGCCACACTTATCATTAGGGTTTAGGTTTTAGGGTTTAGGGTTTATGTTTTCTCATTTGGTTTCGAAGCAAACTGCGTGGGGTGTACGCACACCAGGTGCACGCACACCCCAATGTCCTGCTTCAGCGCATCTTAACGAGCATGTGGTTATTTGCTGCTGCTGCGTTGCAGCAAACACCTAGCTGCTGCTGCGCTGCAGCAAATACCTAGCTGCTGCAGCGGGAAGCACAGAAGCGGGGAGGGTTTAGAGACCCTTAAGGGTTTTAAATCAGCCACACAGAGGCAGCAGCAAGTGCTGCTTGTTTGCTGCAGCGGGAGAAGAAGAGAAATGAAGAAAGACCAAAAGGGAAGGCGCAGCGACTGAAACAAGAAACTAAACGACTGAAACAACCTCGCCGGCCTCCCCCGCCGCCCACGAGCTGCTGTGCTGCTCCGTAGCAGCAGCAGCAGCTGCTGCTGCAGCAGCAGCAGCAGCAGCAGCAGTTGTGGGCGCGACTGTGGGTCTGGCCCGGTGGGCCGCCGGGCTCTTTGCTGCGGAGCTCCTGGTGTCTTCTTTTTGCATTTTTGGCTTTGTTTGGACATTTTTAGAAACACTAATTTTAATGCATGCAGCAGCAGCCAACTTTCCTGCTGCTGCGCATTGGCTGCTGCAGCAATCGCAGCAGCAAGAGCTGTGGCTGCTTCTGTGCGACGGCAGCAGCTGCAGCAGCGGCAGCAGCAGCTGCTGCTGCTGCTGGACAACGGCAGCGGCCACAGCAGCAGCAGCAGATGCTGCTTTGGCTGCTGCCTGCCTCTCTTCAGCGGAGGTGCTGCTGTTGTTCAGCGGTGGGCTGGACAGCTGCTGCTGCTGCAGCAACTGGCAGCAAGTACTTTTTCTTGCTGCTTCTGCGGCGGCAGCAAGAGTGCTTGCTGTAAGCGGCAGCAGCAGCAGGCGTAGCAGGGTTCGCACGGCTGGCAGCCGGCAGGGAGCAGCAGCAACTGCAGCAGCAGCAGCAGCAGCAGCAGCAGCAGCAGCAACAGGGTCTGTTTGCCTGTCTCAGCTGCAGGCCCGCAACGCTGAGAGCCATTTGGGGCTTTGAAGCCATGCGCCTTGACTTGGCTTTCCGCTAAATATTTAGGGTTTAGGGTCCAGCTCGTCCAGGGTTTAGGGTTTAGGGATTCGGGTTTAGGGATTACGGCACTGGCAGTGCCTCTAGAATGCTGCTACCCACGGCTGTCGGCCTAGGGTTTAGGGTTTAGGGTTTAGCAAGAAAAATAAGCAGCATCTGTGCATAGACACACCCAGGGAAGCTGCGGGGTGCACGCGATGAAAAGATCATATCTAGCGTGTACGTGCTATCGCTGCTGCTGTTGCTGCTGCTGCTGCTGTTGCTGCTGCTGCTGTAGGTTCGAGGGAGAGACAAAGACACAAGTGCTCGAAAAAGACGAGAAAAAGAAAAGGCAGACAGCCGCAGCAAAGCGACAGAGTGCAGCAAGGGAGGGTTTAGGTCCCCCTGAGTTGCCATTGAGCCGAAGTCCCACGCCAGCTGCTGCTGCTGCAGTTGCAGCAGCAGCAGCAGCGGCCTCAGTTTGCAGCTTTCTCGTTTTCAGGCTGAGACACCGACAGCAAATTGGCTCTCCAGGGCCCCAGCAAATAGTGCGCCCTGTACAGACACTCCGCTGAGGGGAAAGCGCCAACTTTTGTCTCATCCTTTTCATTTAATTTCATTTTTCTTTTTGCTGCTTCCTCTGCCCCCCTGCCCCTATCTACTCCCGCCTCTGCGCCCGCTGGCGTCTCTACACCTACACCCTGGCTGCCTGCATGCACCCCTGGGGGCCCCCCAGGGGGCCCCCCTGGGGGCCCTCCTAGGGGCCCCCCCGGGGGGCCCCTCCGCGGGCCCCCTGGGGGCCCCTCTGGGGGCCCCCCTGGGCCCTGGAAGAAGGCGTGGAGGATCGCCTCCTCTTTGGGCATTGGGCGCTTCGAAGCCAGCAAGCTGCGGGAAAGAGCTTGCTGCTGCATGTCAGCTTGCTGCAGCTGCTGCACCAGAGTCAAAAGACTTTCGACTTTTGCTGCTTCACTTTCTGCTTCTTCTCCCCAGAGGCCCCACACGTCAGCCTCGTCTTCGGGCGCCAGGGAGTCCGCAGCAGCAGCAGCAGCAGCAGCAGCAGCAGCGCCCCCCTCCTCCACGGCCTGCAGCAGCTCCTCCACCAGCTGCGCCTCCGCGGGGCCCGCCGCTGCTGCTCCTGCTCCTGCTGCTGCTCCTGCTGCTGCTGCTCCTGCTGCTGCCACCCCGCGCCGCCGCAGCATGCGAAACTTCAGCAGCATTCGCTCATATGGCAGCAGCTGCCGCCCCAGCAGATATTCGCAGTCAGTTTCGGCTTCCAACAAGCTGCTGTCATCTTCGCTCCATTCGCTGCAGCCGCTGCAGCTGCTGCGCCCGCCCTTCTCCCCGTCGCTGCTGCCAGCAGCAGCAGCAGCAGCAGCGGCGGCGGCGACGGCGGCGTTAGTGGGGCCTTCCGCCTCAGCAGCAGCAACAGCAGCAGCTGCAGCAGCAGCTCCTGCAGCAGTGTCGAGCTGCTCCGCTGCTAGGGGTTCTGCTGCACGCAGCGCCAAAGCCTCCCCACACATCTGCTGCTCGCTAGCAGCAGCAGCAGAGCTGCCAAGTACCCCCGAAGACAGCCCAGGGGCCCCTCCGTGGGGGCCCCCTGGGCCGGAGACCCCCAGCAGCAGGCCTGGGGGCCGCCCCTGGGGGGCCCTCCCGTGGGGGGCCCCCGGTGCTGCGTCAGCAGCAGCAGATTGCGCTATTGGCAGAAGCAGATGCCCCAGCGACTGAAGTGCTGCTGCTTCCAGGCCTCCCCTTGTTGCTGCTTGCTTCTGCTGCAGCAGATCTGCCATTTGCATGCGCTGCTGCGTCTGCAGCAGCTCCAAGGAAAGGGCCCGGGAGAGGCCCATGAGGGCCTGCAGCAGGGCCCCGTGGCACTGCGCAGGAGCAGCGGCGCCCGCAGCAGCAGCAGCAGCAGCAGCAGCAGCAGCGCACGCAGCCTCCGCCTGCTGCAGCAGCAGCTCCGTCGCTTGACGACGCCCCAGCCGCTGCTTCTTCAGACTCAGTTTGTCTCTCGAGAAGCAGCACAAACTCGCGCTGCGGGTTTTGCTGCGGAAGCGCTCAATCGCCTCTGACAGGTCTGCAGCAGCAGCTATCGCTGCTGCTGCTGCTGCTGCTGCTGCTCCCTCTGGGGCGGCTGCCCCTGCCAGGGAGGCTTTTCTTGCATCCAGGGGGGAAAATGGTGACGCGGTGCCGCCGCAGGAAGCTGCTGCCGGTGTTGCTGCTGCTGCTTCGGGCGTTGCTACTGCTGCTGCAGCTGAAGGGGTTGCTGCTGCTTCTGCAGGAGATCCTGCTGCTGCAGCTGGCCTGGGCGTCCTCGCAAGCGCCGCAGCCGCAGGCAGAGACGCTCTGCGCCGCAGCGGCCTCGTGCGCCTCAGCACGCGGCGCCAGGGGTCTGTTTGCTGCTGCTGCTGCTGCTGCTGCGGTGTTTGCTGCTGCTGGGGTGTTTGCTGCTGTGTTTGCTGCTGCTGCTGCTGCGTCCCGTCTGCTGCGCTGCTGGGGCTGAACTCGGGAAGCGGCAGCAGCAAACTGGCGGGTATGCGTCTGCGCTGGGGCCCCTTGCTGCTCTCCTGCTGCTGCAGCAGCAGCTGCAGCTGGAAAGAACGCTCTTTGATGAGGGCCCCCTTTGCTTTTGTTGCAGAGACAGAGCGGCTGAGGCGGTTTATAAGAGAATTTAGCTGCGCCTTTTGCTGCTCCAGACGCGCTAGGGTTTGCCTGCAAGCAGCAGCAGCTTGCTGCTGCTTGCTCAAAGACAGCCGGCTAAACAGCGCGGCCATTTCCCCCACCATTTGCTGCCGCCGCGCCCGCTCTGCAGCAGCAGCAGCAGCAGCAGCAGCGCTGGGGGCCCCCCTGGCGCCCGCCAGCTGCTCCTCGCGGCGGCCGCTGCTGCTGCTGCTGCTGCTGCTGCTGTGCTTCGGGGGGGCTCGCCACTGCTTGAGGGAATGGAAAGCCTCATTTCTGCTTCGGAGGTCCGAACTCTTCTGCTGCCTTTGTCTCTGGTGAAATGCGTCAAGAAAGCTGGCAGCAGCTGCTGCAGTGGAGCGGCAGCGACGCAGCAAAATGTCATTTGCTGCTTCAGGCCCGCCTGGCGACTGAGACGGCGGCGAGCTGTCTGCAGCAGCAAACGGAGGCATTGAGGAAAGCCGCGCAACCCCCTGGGGCTGCCAGCACGGGGCGCCGCAGGCAGCAGCAGCAGCAGCAGGAGCATCATCAGTCGTCGTGCAGCAGTGGTAGCAGGGT